>NC_079502.1:22998309-23245779 GCF_030052815.1 Hevea brasiliensis | reverse complement strand
ATAAGATGCAATTAATTTAAGAGATTTTCTTAAGAATAATTGTTAAGCATGAATGTTATAAATATGTAAATGGTTTGGTGGCCAATATTGGATGTACTTGAGGGCGTTAAAATTATTTGCATAATTCTTGGCTCAATGGGATCAACTTAACTAATGCAAGATAAGTCAATAATGGATGTACGAGATTTTGAGCATTAGGGGCTAGGTAAAGGATTGAACATCACATGAGATGTGATGGGCAAGGAGTTGCTTACTTATAGTTCATTATAATTCCAATAATGGATGTACCTGAGGATGATCAATAGAATTATAAGAATTCAATCACCCACTAAAAATCCATCCATCTAGGATTTAGTTTTCTACTTTGGAAGTGTAGGATTCGCTAAGTTAGTGGGAGGACCAATTTGATTAAAAGACCATAATCATTTTGGTTAATTACATGATACATTTACTAATTAATCTGGTTATTTTTGCACTTAATTTTCTAATAAAAATGAGCATAGAACAACCACCACCATCAATATCCTAGCAAGCATACTTGATGCAATAGGTTGTGAGGACTTAATCTCTGATTGGCTAAGAAATTTGAAACTTGTCCTGAACCTTGAACATATAGGATATGTTCTAGATTCAAATGTTCCTGGTCCCTTACCTCTAGAGGCCACTCAAGAGGAACATGAAACTTTGGACAAGTGGAAGGAGCATGATATGAGAGCTAAGTGTTACATGTTTGCTTCCATAAGTACTGAGTTCTGAGCGACATGAAAACATGCAGAGTGCAAGTGAGATTCTCCTTCACCTATAAGAGTTGTATGGTGAGCACAGTAGGAATGCTAGGTATGAGATATCTTGGCAGCTGTACCGCATGAGGATGTCTGAGGGACAGAATGTTTGGGATCATGTCTACAAGATGATTCGGTGATTGAGGCGGTTGGAACATCTTGACTTCAACATGGATTTCCAACTCTTGGTGGATTTGATCTTTCGGTCCCTTCACGAGTTTTTGGAATTTTGTGACAAATTTCCATATGACTAAGCAGAATGCACCTTAACTGGTTTACTCAACATGCTGGTTATTGCCCCAAAGAATATGGCCGGCAATAAAGGAAAAGAGGTAGCTTTGATTGCTTCTTATTCTGCTGGAAAGTCCAACAAGAAGAAGGGCAATAATAAAAAGAAATCTCAGATTCCTGGTCCTTCCAAAAATAAACAAAGATCAAAGTTGACAAAGGTAAAGGAAAGTGTTTCCACTGTCCAGAGTACAGCAATCTAAATGAATGCAATGCCATGGTGAAAACCAACTCAAGTTCAAAATATATTTGGCACTTAAGGTTATGTCATGTTGTAGAAGATAGGATTATAAAATTGGAGAAAATGGGGATTCTATCCTTATTAGGCTCTGAGCCTACTCCAACTTGTGAATCTTGCCTTAAGGGCAAAATGACTAGATCACCCTTTGTTGGACAAGGGCTAAGGACTGAAAATATTTTGGAGCTAATACATAGTGATGTATGTGGTCCATTTAAGGAAATGGCTAAAGGTGGTTTTCATTATTTTATTACCTTTACTGATGATAAATCAAGGTTTGGGTATTTGTATTTGATGAAATACAAAAGATGAATCCTTTGAAAAGTTCAAAGAATTTAAATCTGAAGTAGAAAATCAAACAGGAAAGAGTATTAAAGCTCTTCGATCAGATCATGGAGGTGAACATTTGAGTACTAAATTTGATGAATACTTGAGAGCACGGCATTGTTTCCTAGTGACTCCTCCAGAATGCCACGGTGAATGGTGTATCTGAAAGGAGAAATCCTACCCTATTGGATATGGTACGTAGCATGATGAGCTATACTGATATGCCAATCTCCTTTTGGGGATTCGCATTAGAATCAGCTTTGTATATTCTGAATAGGATTCCATCAAAATCAGTTTCTTCCACACCTTATGAGATATGGCATGGAAGAAAATCAAGTCTTAAGCATGTTAAGATTTGGGGTTGTCCAGCTTATATCAAAAAGCTGAACACTGATAAGTGAAGGAACGGAAGCTGAAAAACACAAGTTTATACCATTGAATTCAAAAATTTTTCACCTAGGGTTACATGCATCATGCAAGATTTATTTTTATCTATTTGATTTCAATGATAAACAACATATTAAAACTCTTTTAATATGTTTTTGGATCTGTATTTGCCATTTAAGATTTTAAAATTAACGATTAATTTTAGAACCTAGATTAAATCAAGAACGATTACACTAACCTCTTGATGCCTTTGCGATGTGTATGCGCCTTTGAGATTCATCTTGAGGACACGGATGTTGTCCCTCTAGCTTGTCCACACCAAGAACACCTATGGCAGCCCTTGAACAGCTTCTTAAGCCTTTTCTATTAATTAGAAATTCAAGTTCTGCCTTTTAAGAGATTAGAGATGTAAACAGGACATTAGAAACAATTTCTAGCGTTCTTAATTCAAGGGATTGATGGCTAATCTCTTTGAATTTGTCACACCCTACCCCTCTGTAAGGCATAACATGATCCCGCAGTATACCTAATGAATTACCAACTCCGTCTACTGATAACCCATTAAATACACTACAAGGGATTTTAAAAACTTTTCTTACTTCTTTTACAGTAGTGAGCACTATTTACAGGTGTTAAAAACTTTTGTGAACTGAAGTGAAACAGCTAACTCATTTGGATTATTTGGAATTTCTATAAAAATTTTGGCAGAGTACCATCTGTATTTTGGATAAAGCAGTTCTTGAAAACACTGTAAAAAGCACTTCAATAGATTTCCAAATCTCAACTCCAACATATTCCTCAACACAACACATTTCTCAACTCAAATCCACGATGATTTTTCAAAGTGAGATAAAGAAATATAATACAATTTTTACAAGCCAAAATAACTCATAATTATTTTACAACTTTAATGTACAATTTTTATTTACAACTGCTCAAAACCAACAATAATATGTACATACAGTGAACATACATTACATTAAAAAATACAAAATACTGTTATACTCATTATACCGGTAGTCTTTATTTGGAGGTACTAGCGACCTAGTCTGTTTACTGTCTCTCTGTCTACTGCAACAACAATAAAAGCTATCATTTGAGACAATGTCTCGATGGTGCACAACATTAACCAATTACATTTTAAATCTCAATTCATAAGTCATGAAAATAGTGGTTACTTAAAACTATAGTTAAATTCAAGACAATAATGTGATAAGTATTTTAACAGAATATTATAATATATCTAATTAATCAAAACATAGCTAAATTCAAAAGGCGGTGAATGTCAATAAGAATTTAAACTCATTTACAATCTTACAATATGCATCAATAAATCACACACGCTTTAATCATGTTCCCAAGTTCAATTCATCCCAAAAGCCGATGGCTAATGAGGTATTCAATTCATCCCAAAGTCAATGACTAATGAGGAATAAAATTGCTAGCTATCAAAAATATGAGTACTCATTCTATTAGTCCTCAACAGGCACACACCTCAACACTTCAGCCAGAGAGGGAATTCAAATCATCCAACTCGACACGCTAGCGAGGAATACAATCAATGTATATGATAAGCTGTGGTTTCAAACCAATTCTGATACTTTTCAATCAATAAGTATCCATCAAATATCATTCAAACCATTTTTCACAATTTCACAACTTAAAACAATAATATGCAAATAGTCATAATTTATTCAATTGAAAATAATTCAAAAGAAATAGTTGTTGTGCACAAACCTCGATAAGCGTCTCTCGATGCGGACTCGGTGTTTTCTTCCCTTTTCACGAGTCTTTGGTAGCGAAACACAATTTGAAGTGTTTGATACTAAATTAAAGCTGTCTCTAACGATAATGTTCGATAAGTAATTCATGAAGGCTATTATTTGCTCAATCACCTAATATACCGACCCTCGATGCGTTTTAGGTAAATTAGGTTTTAGTGTCATTAATATGTCACATTCGATAGGGTTTTAGGGTTGATGTTTTACCAAACTCATTTCCTTGTTTAGTGCATTTTCTTGCAATTTCTTTGGGTTAGGGATACTAGTTTGACCTAGCCGGACAACCTAGTTCCCTCGGTTTTGGGTTTGGTCAAAACTACAAACTTGTAGATCTATGTCTTATGGAACGCAGGACAAAATTTTAGGTCAATCTGAGTTATGTAGACCAAGTTATGGTCATTTTACTGTTGCTGGTCAAATGGCATCAAACTTGGTCATTTTAGGTCAATTTGGTCAACTTTGGTTCAGCCAGTTTTGGACCTGAATTTTTGCAAGCTTTTTGACTTACTTCTGGTCATTTCTGGGCTTTTGTGTCTTCATAAGACTTGTAGGTATGGGTCTTAACTATTCATGGTTAAAATTTCAGGTCAATTGGACCTGTTTTAAGTGAGTTATGGCCTATACACTAACTGCCCAATTGGTCAATTTTCAGGTCTCAATTGCACCTAATCCGAATTGGTCATTTTCATATCACCTTGCAAGCAGAATTTTGGTATGCTTTCTCAATGAAAGTTGGCACATTTTGTGCCTAGTTTTATCTCAATTGGTCTCATACCAATTGAGGTTACACATTTAAAGTTATAGGCTAAAATGCATACTGCCCTTAATTACCTTGCTTAAACATACATCAATGACACATTTACCTTACTATATGTTCACTTCCCTTACCAATTCTGTTTTGGTACATTACCAAAACCATATACCACTTCACTTTAAAGTCACTTTGGGCAGATTACAATTATCCTCAATACACCAATTAAAACTCAAATTTACAAAGTCTAAGTACAATCACATATAAACCTAAACATTACTAATTCTTACATACACTTTACACAATCACTCTATATACATATCCATCAATCCTCAATGTCAATATTCTGCCAATACCTTCATAAACACATACATTTATCCAAGAGTCCCAAGGCTGCCGAAAATCTTCACCATGCCAAAGTGTCCTACAATTCATCAATTTTCATTCCAAGTGCACAATCACCATATACATGTGGAATAATTTACTAGGATATTAAATCACCCTAATCAACATCATTTCTCATCAAATATATGTATAAATATTTCCTTAAATACATAACTCCATGGCTGTCCAAAATGAAAATATCAATAACTCCTCAAACTTAAAAATTTTCTTCACAAATCTAACACCCATAACATGTACACAAAGTTTAACAAAACAATATTCAAAAAATGTAAACTTACCTATGGTTGGAACTTGCTAAACCTTGATTAAACTTATTGATTTTGGTATCAAGCTCTCCCATATGATGTGTAGACAATTTTTTATGAAGCTATCTAAGTGATTGGAGTTGAAATGGAGGAGTGGATCAAGCTAATGCAAAAACGGCAATGGTGGTTTTCTTCCTTCTCAAATCGGCATGGATGAATTCATTTGGAGAAGATGAAGTTTCAACTTGTATTATGGAATTACAGCTGCCCCATTATGTTTTTATTTTATTCCTTTAGTGACCCACTCACTCAATTAATCATATAATATGTTAAATTCCCACTTATTCCACATTAAACCCTTAATTCTTGCTATTCACTTTAGGTACCACCAAATTAATTTTTCATTTTATTTTCTAAGTGTAATATTATTTATTTTTAATGGACATTTAGGTCAAAAGACAATTCAGAATGTCAAATGACCATAATGCCTGTTAGGGTTACATTCGATTTTTGGTAACAGGGTTTTGTATCTGTTTTCGATTTCTCACTTTTCTTTGTACTAATTATTTAATTTTTCTTTGATCTTTCTAATGAGATTTATTCTTCAATAAGGGTCTATTTAAGTCCTAAAAATGTTTTCGGGGTTCCCATGATCCGAGAGCTAGTCAGCGGTCCACGTAGTGACTTCCGGTCATGATCACCATCGCTAGGGTTCGGCTCGCTTAACTTGATTACATTTCTTTGCTATTATTTTTCCTTTGTTTTCTTGTATTTTCTTTTTTTATTTCATTATTTTATGTCTCCTCACTCATATTGAAGTGTAGTTCTAGGCATCCTATTTGTCAGGACAACACAGTCACGGAGCAATGAGCCTTTGCCAAACTTAGGGGTGTTACAATTCTCCCCCCCCTTAAATAAATTTCGTCTCGAAATTTTACTTGGTATTAGTCTCTGAACAGCTGTGGGTACTGTCTCCTCATATCCTCTTCACTTTCCCAAGTAGCTTCTGGCTTTGAATGATGGTTCCACGACACTTTAACCGGTGTATCTGTTTGTTCCTCAGCTGCTTCACCTAATATGCCAGAATTTTTATGGGTTCTTCCTCATATGAGAGGTCTGGATTTACCTCAATCTCTTCAACTGATAGTACCTGAGATGGGTCGGATCTGTACCTCCTTAACATGGACACATGGAAGACAGCATGTATCCTTGCTAGCTCTGGAGGTAATGCCAGCCGATATGCCAAAGGACCCACTCTTTCCAGAACCTCATATGGTCCAATGAAGCGAGGACTCGGTTTCCCCTTTACGCCAAATCTCATAATCCTCTTCCAAGGAGAAACTTTGAGAATACCTTATCACCAATGCATATTCAATATCTCTTCTTTTCAAATCAACATAGGACTTACGACGATCGATGCGACCTTAAGTCTATCTCTGATCAATCGATCTTTTCCTGTCTGTTGAACAATTTACTGGCCCAATCATCTTCCTTTCACCTACTTCATCCCAACATAAGGGAGTTACGCACTTTCTACCATTCAAAGCTTCATATGGAGCATCCCAATGCTTGATTGGTAGCTGTTGTTATAAGCAAACTCAATCAAAGGCAAGTGTGTATCCCAACTACCTTCAAATTCAATCACACAAGCCGTAGCATATCCTCCAATATCTGAATAACCCTCTCGGTGGCCATGCATGCGTGGGTGGAATCTTTGTCTTTGAAGTTCAATCTAGTTCCTAGGGCTCTCTGAAGACTACCCGAATCTAGAAGTGAACCTAGGATCTCTATCGGACACAATTGATCTGGCACTCCATGCGGTTTACAATCTCATATATGTACAATCGGCCAATCTTTCAGGCTATAGTCCATCAGCGGTAAAAGTGAGTAGACTTGGTCAATCATCAGCTATAACCCATCTTGCATCATGACTACCCTGTGTCCTTGGAAGTCCTGTAACAAAATCCATAGTTATTCGTTCCCATTTCCACTCTGGTACTGACAAAGGATGTAACAAACCAGCTGGAACTTGATGTTTTGCCTTTACTTGCTGACAAGTTAGGCATTTGGAAACAAATTCAGCTATATCTCTCTTTATGCCCATCCACGATAATGCTCTTTCGACCCTCTGTACATTTAGTTCCACCAGGGTGCATAGCAAATGGAGACTCATGTGCTTCCTTCATAATGATTTGTCTCAATTCCACATCACTAGGAATGCACATTCTACCCTGATGTAGCAATAAATCATCATCTCTCATAGAGAATTCAGGTTTCTTGCCCTGCTAGACTTCTTTTAGTATCTTCTGATATATTTCATCACTCTGGCGACCATTACGATCGATCAATCAACACTATTTGTACATGCCAAGCAACTCTATGCGCCCCTCATCATCAATCTCTAAAGCGGCATCTTTGTGCTTTCAATTCATATACCATGGACAAAGGAGAAACTCGAGACTTGTCATAGTCTTGCGACTTAAGGCGTCGACCACCACATTTGCTTTTCTAGTGATAGTCTATTAAGCAATCATAATCTTTGATGAGTTCTAACCATCTCCTCTGCCTCAAATTCAATTCCTTACAGGTGCCTAAGTACTTCAAGCTCTTGTGATCTATGTAAATGTAGCATTTCTCTCCATACAAATAGTGTCTCCGGATCTTGAGCAAAAACAATAGTGCTAACTCCGGGTCATGTGTTGGGTAATTCCTCTCATGCGGTTTGGTGGCGTGATGCATAAGCAATGACATTCGATCTTGCATCGATGCAGCCTAACCCATTGTGAGAAGCATCACTATAAAGCGTGTATTCTTTACGGAGTAGGTAAAGTGAGGGTGGAGCTTGATCAAACACCTTTTCAACTCATCAAAACTTTGTTGACATTTATCATCCTTTGAAATTTTACATCTTTCCGAGTAGCTTGGTGGTGGAGAAGATAACATAGAAAACCCCTTCACAAAGCGCGGTAATATCCGGCTAGACCAGAAAACTACAATTTACGTGATGTTCTGGCGGCTTCCAATTAAGGATAGCTTCTACCTTGTTGGAATCTACTTTGATCCCTTGGTGACACAACATGTCCCAAAAGGAGATTTCTTTCAGCCAAAATTCACATTTCGACAATTTGGCGTATAGTTGTTTCTCCCTTAAAGTCTGTAGTACAATCCATGGATATCTGTCATGCTCCTCTGCATTCCTTGAATATATCAAAATGTCATCAATAAACACCACCACAAATTGATCAAGATATGATGCGAAGATAGTGTTCATCGGATCCATGAAAGCGGTGGAGCATTTGTTAACGAATGGCATTACTAGAAACTCATAGTGGCCATACCGAGTTACGAGCGGTTTTGGAATACTCTGCTCTTGCACCTTCAAGCGATAATAACGGATCGCAAATCAATTTTGGAGAATCTGTGCACCCTTCAAGCGATCAAGCAGATCATCAATGCGAGGCAATGGATATCTGTTCTTTATTGTCACCTTATTCAACTGCCGGTAGTCAATGCATAAGCGGAGAGTACCATCCTTCTTCTTAACAAACAACACTGGTGCTCCCCAAGGTGACACACTAGCGCGGATGAAGCCCTTTTCAAGTAATTCTTGCAATTGTATCTTCAACTCCTTCAACTCTGCTGGTGCCATTCTGTATGGTGTTATGGAGATTGGATCCACACCAGGCATAACATTAATTTCAAACTGCACTTCTCTTTCCGGAGGTAATCCTGGCAATTCATCAAGAAACACATCTGGAAAGTCATATACTGTAGGGATGTCCTTCAATGCTGGACTCCCCACTTGGGTGTCTACCACATGTGCCAAGTAGGCTTCACACCCCTTTCTGATCATTTTTCTGGCTAGTGCAGCCGAAATGATGTTTGATGGTAATAACTGCCTTTCCCCATGTATTACCACATCACTGTACTGAGGAAGGCCAAAAGTAACTGTCTTCAGCCTACAATCAATCATGGCATGATGCCTAGCTAACCAATCCATGACCAAGATGATATCATAATCTCTGAAGGGCATTTCAATGAGATCGGCTAGAAAAGTGTGTCCTTGGATCACCAAAGGACAATCTCTATACATTCTATTAACCCTGACTTCCTGTCCTAGTGGACTTGTTACTAGCACCTCAAAGTCCATTTTTGTACATGGAACAGCAATGCAATCAATGATGCTAGCACTCACATAAGAATGGGTAGAACTCGGATCAAATAACACAAACACATTTTGGTTAAAAGTTGAGAAGGTACCAGCCACAACATCAGATGTCTCAGCCTCTTCCCTCTGTCTCATTGCATACATTCTGATTGGAGCACTGTCTTGCTCTGATTGTTTCACTGTGCCTTGGCTGCCTGCTGGGTTACCTCTACCCCTGCCTCTACCTCTGCTAGGTGGTTGTGAACTTTTGGTGACAGGGCTGCAGGCGGCCATACTGCGATAGTAGGAGGTGGTTCAACTCTGCGACCTGCAGTGCAGTCCTTGGCAAAGTGTCTGTGCCTCCACAGTTATAATGAGCTCCAATAGCCTTATAGCATATCCCACCATGATTTTTTCCACAAGTTTCACATTGGCGGGAGGGTAGGAACTTACGGTACTCTGGCGACCGGATAGGGAGGTCTACATCACGAATATCTTCCCCTACTAGATTTCTTGCCACCTCTGCCATGTCCCCCATGGTTCTTCCTCTTTCCAATAGGACCACTGGAACTCTGTTCTACAGATTTTCCCTCTTTCTCTGTCTTCTTTGATTTCTTTCTCTCGGGAGGCGATTTGGACTCAATTGTTTCTCACTCTAGAGCTTGAGAAATAAGTTCAGAGAAGTTCGTGTGTTTGATGCCAACTAGTTGTACTCTGATACTGTGCTTCAAGCCAGTTTCAAACCTCTTGCATCTCTCCCTGCTGGTAGAGAGTAGACTCAACTGCATAATGGCTAAAGGCGGGAAAATTCCCTTTCATACTCGACCAGCGATCTGTCCCCTGTTTGGACTTAGGAACTCTTGCAACTTACGGTCTACATAAGCATCGGGGACATATTTACATGCGAATTCCACTGAGAAAGTCATTCAGTCGACCTTTGCGAGTTCTACCAAGCGTGGGAATGGTTTTCCACCAATCATAAGCATCCCACTGTAACAAAGACACTGAGTATTCAAATCTGAGCTCCTCTGTGCAATACAGTTTCTTGAATACCCTATCCATCCTTTCTAACCATTGTTCAGCTTCTAGAGGATCTACTGTCCCCTTGAACTCTGTAGCCCTATATTTCATCAATTTATCATACTGCCTAGTAGGAGACTGTGGTTGTACCACTGGTGTCTGTATTGGGACTTAAGTAGGTACATTGCCAGCCATTTATTGGAACATTGCGACCATCTGTTTGAAGCGGCGAGAAAAGCTGCGATGCTGCGAGTGCTTCTTTGAACCACTAACATTATGTAGGCCTGGGGCATCCCCTTGCACCTCAGCCTCAATAGATTGATCGACTGAACGATCACCCTCTTTCATATTCAATGCGAGGATTTTAGATCTCCTAAACAAATAATACAAGGAGATTTCCTCCCGTTAGTGCATATTTATAATGTAATGTACTGTATGTATCAAACAATGATATTGAGCAGTTGTACTATGAAGAAAGAATATTCAAGTAACATGTGAAAACAGAATTTAAAAACTTTGCTCTGATACCACCAAAACATGTCACACCCTACCCCTCTGTAAGGCATAACATGATCCTGCAGTATACCTAATGAATTACCAACTCCGTCTACTGATAACCCATTAAATACACTACAAGGGATTTTAAAAACTTTTCTTACTTCTTTTATAGTGGTGAGCACTATTTACAGGTGTTAAAAACTTTTGTGAACTGAAGTGAAACAGCTAACTCATTTGGATTATTTGGAATTTCTGTAAAAATTTTGGCAGAGTGCCATCTGTATTTTGGATAAAATAGTTCTTCAGAAAACCTGTAAAAAGCACTTCAATAGATTTCCAAATCTCAACTCCAACATATTTCTCAACACAACACATTTCTCAACTCAAATCCACAGTGATTTTTCAAAGACTGAGATAAAAGAAATATAATACAATTTTTACAAGCCAAAATAACTCATAATTATTTTAAAATTTCAATGTACAATTTTTATTTACAAATGCTAAATACAAACAATAATATGTACATACAGTGAAAATACATTACATTACAAAATACAAAATATTGATATACTCATTATACGGTAGTCTTTATTTGGAGGTACTAGCATCCTAGTCTGCCACATGCAATACTGTCTACTGCGGCGGCAATAAAAACTATCATTTGAGACAATGTCTCATTGGTGCACAACATTAACCAAATACAATTTAAATCACAATTCATAAGTCATGTAAATAGTGGATACTTAAAACTATAGTTAAATTCAAGACAATAATGTCATAAGAATTTAACACAATATTACAATAAATCTCGATTAATCAAAACATAGCTAAATTCAAAAAGGCGGTGAATGTCAATAAGAATTTAAACTCATTTTACAATCTTACAATATGCATCAATAAATCACACACGCTTTAATCATGTTCCCAAGTTCAATTCATCCCAAAAGCCGATGGCTAATGAGGTATTCAATTCATCCCAAAGTCAATGACTAATGAGGAATAACATAGCTAGCTAGCAAAAATATGAGTACTCATTCTATTCGTCCTCAACAGGCACACACCTCAACACTTGACGGAGAGAATTCAATTCATCCCACTAGACAAGCTAGCGAGGAATACAATCAATGTACATGATAGTGTGGTTTCAAACCAATTCTGATGCTTTTCAATCAATAAGTATCCATTAAATATCATTCAAACCATTTTCACAATTTCACAACTTAAAAGCGATAATATGCAAATAGTCATAATTTATTCCAATTGAAAATAATTCAAAAGAAATAGTTGTTGTGCACAAACCTCGATAAGCGTCTCTCGATGCGGACTCGGTGTTTCCTTCCCTTTCTAAGTCTTTGGTAGCGAGAAACACAATTTGAAGTGTTTGATACTAAAATAAAGCATCTCTAACGATAATATTCGATAAGTAATTCACTGAAGGCTATTATTTGCTCAATCACCTAATATACCGACCCTCGATACGTTTTAGGTAAATTAGGTTTTAGTGTCGTTAATATGTCACATTCGATAGGGTTTTAGGGTTGCTACGTTTTACCAAACTCATTTCCGTGTTTAGTGCATTTTCTTGCAATTTCTTTGGGTTCGGGATACTAGTTTGACCTAGCCGGACGACCTAGTTCCCTCGGTTTTCGGGTTTCGGTCAAAACTACAAACTTGTAGATCTATGTCTTATGGAACGCGGGGCAAAATTTTAGGTCAATCCGAGTTATGTAGACCAAGTTATGGTCATTTTACTGTTGCTGGTCAAATGGCATCAAACTTGGTCATTTTAGGTCAATTTGGTCAACTTTGGTTCGGCCAGTTTTTGGACCCGAACTTGTGCAAGCTTTTTGACTTACTTCTGGTCATTTCTGGGCTTTGGTGTCTTCATAAGACTTTTAGGTATGGGTCTTAACTATTCATGGTTAAAATTTCAGGTCAATTGGACCTGTTTTAGGTGAGTTATGGCCTATACACTAACTGCTGCCCAATTGGTCAATTTTCAGGTCTCAATTGCACCTAATCCGAATTGGTTATTTTTCATATCACCTTGCAAGAAGAATTTTGGTATGCTTTCTCAATGAAATTGGCACATTTTGTGCCTAGTTTTACCTCCAATTGGTCTCATACCAATTGAGGTTACATATTTAAAGTTATAGGCTAAAATGCATACTGCCCTTAATTACCTTGCTTAAACATACATCAATGACACATTTACCTTACTATATGTTCACTTCCCTTACCAATTCTGTTTTGGTACATTACCAAAACCATATACCACTTCACTTTAAAGTCACTTTGGGCAGATTACAATTATCCTCAATACACCAATTAAAACTCAAATTTACAAAGTCTAAGTACAATCACATATAAACCTAAACATTACTAATTCTTACATACACTTTACACAATCACTCTATATACATATCCATCAATCCTCAATGTCAATATTCTGCCAATACCTTCATAAACACATACATTTATCCAAGAGTCCCAAGCCTGCCGAAAATCTTCACCATGCCAAAGTGTCCTACAATTCATCAATTTCCATTCCAAGTGCACAATCACCATATACATGTGGAATAATTTACTAGGATATTAAATCACCCTAATCAACATCATTTCTCATCAAATATATGTATAAATATTTCCTTAAATACATAACTCCATGGCTGTCCAAAATGAACATATCAATAACTCCTCAAACTTAAAAATTTTCTTCACAAATCCAACACTCATAACATGTACACAAAGTTTAACAAAACAATATTCAAAAAATGTAAACTTACCTATGGTTGGAACTTGCTAAACCTTGACTAAACTTCTTGATTTTGGTATCAAGCTCTCCCTTATGATGTGTAGACAATTTTTTATGAAGCTATCTAAGTGATTGGAGTTGAAATGGAGGAGTGGATCAAGCTCATGCAAAAACGGCAATGGTGGTTTTCTTCCTTCTCAAATCGGCATGGATGAATTCATTTGGAGAAGATGAAGTTTCAGCTTGTATTATGGAATTACAGCTGCCCCATTATGTTTTTATTTTATTCCTTTAGTGGCCCACTCACTCAATTAATCATATAATATGTTAAATTCCCACTTATTCCACATTAAACCCTTAATTCTTGCTATTCACTTTAGGTACCACCAAATTAATTTTTCATTTTATTTTCTAAGTGTAATATTATTTATTTTTAATGGACATTTAGGTCAAAAGACAATTCGGGATGTCAAATGACCATAATGCCTGTTAAGGTTACATTCCCAATTTTTAGTAACAGGGTTTTGTCTGTTTTTGGATTTGTGACTTTTCTTTGTACTTATTATTTTATTTTTCTTTTATCTTTCTAATGAGATTTATTCTTCAATAAGAGTCTATTTAAGTGCTAAAAATGTTTTCCAGGGTTCCCATGATCCGAGGCTAGTCAACGGTCCATGTGACTTCCGGTCTGATCACCATCGCTAGGGTTCACTCGCTTAACTTGATTACATTTCTTTGCTATTATTTTCCTTTGTTTTCTTGTATTTTATTTTCTTTTATTTCATTATTTTATGTCTCCTTACTCATATTGAAGTGTAGTTCTAGGCATCCTAGGTGTCCAGGACAACCTTAGTCACTTTGGAAGCGAAGAGCACTCACAGAACTTAGGGTGTTCTGAATTGATGAGAGATGAAGAAGAATAGTTGAAAAGCCTCAAAGTGGCGTGACAAAGGAGAGGAGTGGCTGCTGGTTATTTTTATTTTCATAACCACACTTAAATAGCTAGGTTAACACATTAAACCCTTGCCACATGTCACCCTTTGATTAGCTCTAGGTTTAAGTGACCCAATCACATTGTGCCAAGTGTCAAACCTATATTTAATCTTGATTTTAATCATCTTCCATGATTAAAAAACATTTGGCAAGTTTATGTGTAATCCCATATGTCACCATCTCATGATGCCACGTGTCACACTGTGAAATGACCAAAATGCCCCTGTGTCTTAATTTTGAGTTCTCAACCCAAAATAATTATTTCTTTTCTTCTAAATCCCAACTCAAGCTGGAGTCATGGTTTATGTCAAACTCCATTTGCTATGAATATTATGTTCTCTTTTAATTCCAGTTCTTGATTAAAAGGATTTTCTCATCAGAAACTCTTTTCTGAATAAATCTATCTGTCCTGGCTAGGAACCTGAAACATCAAGAACAATTAAATGAACATAGGATTTTATCTCTATTTACTTAGAGGAACAGATTCCATCTTGATCAACACCTACCTCCATATATAACTAGTAAGAGCCAACAGATGCCCATATACCCATACATAGTACAAGTATGAAAGCGATATCAAACTCAAACTACCTATATACAAGATAAGCATGCTATCTCGGGTCTAAAGATTATATGCACTGATATGATTTATGACAAAACATTGACAAGAGTAAACTCCATGTGCTTGTCATAAGTGTCACTGGTTCGACCTACTTATCATTTATAAGTGCCTATCATGTTTGTTATATGGCATGAGACTCACCATTCCATCTTATTTATATCTCATATAAATAACTTAGGAACAAACATGAATACAATCTTTCTGGATAAGTCATGTCCTTATTATAAAGTATCCTCGATTGTGAACCTATTTATGATATTTTGTGCTAGAAATATTGTCACTCATATTCTTAACAACTTAAGAATAATATTTCTTACAAAATATCAATGGACCTTTTCTATTACACATAAATATATTATGTAAACGAAAAAGTGGAAATGCCTTTTATTAATAAAAATATGTACAAGATACATACTAAATGATATGCTCTAGGGCATACTACTAACAATCTCCCACTAGCACTAGAGCCATTCATTACAATATCTTAGACCTATCATCTCAAGATGTCGGTCTAACTGAGTTTGTGACATAGGCTTAGTGAATGAATCAGCTGGATTTTCAGCTGATGCTATTTTCTGCATGGCTGTATTGCCTTGCCCAACTATATCTCTAATAATATGGTAGTGCCTTTCTATGTGTTTGTATTTTTGGTGAGACCTTGGTTCATTAGCCTGTATGACTGCTCCATTATTGTCACAGTGTAGTGGAACTGCTGACTCAATGGAAGGAACTACTATAAGTTCTGTCACGAACTTCTTTATCCAAAGCGACTTCCTTTGCGGCATCTCGATGCGACAATATACTAAGCCTCTGTAGTGGAATCTGCGGTCGTGCTCTGTTGGAACTCTTCCAGTATTGCACCTCCATTACAAATGAACACATATCCAGGTAGACTTTCTATCATCGATATCGATTGGAAATCGAATCGGTATAACCATCTAATTGCAAGTCTCCACCTCCATAAATCAAGAATAAATCCTTAGTTCTTCTCAAGTACTTAAGGATATTCTTGTGACTATCGATGTTCCAAACTGGATTGGATTGATACTGCTAGTCAAACTAACGACATATGCGATATCAGGCCTAGTACACAACATTGCATACATTAAACTTCCAATAGCCGAAGCATATGGAATCCTGGCCATCTTATCTCTTTCTTCAGGTGTCTTTGGAGACATCTCTTTAGAAAGGTGGATACCGTGTCTCACTGGTAACAATCATCTCTTGGAATCAAGCATGTTAAACCTCTTTAACACCTTTTCGAAGTATAGACTTTGAGATAAACCAATTATTCTTTTCGCTCTATCTCTATAGATGCGAATCCCAAGAATATAGGTTGCCTCCCCTAAGTCTTTCATGGAGAATGTATTTGACAACCATACCTTTATAGTCGTCAACATACCTGTGTCATTACCCATCAACAGTATGTCATCCACATATAAGACAAGGAAAGTGATAGCACTGTCACTAACCTTCTTATATACACATGGCTCATCCTCATTTTTGATAAAACCAAAGGATTTAATGGCTTCATCAAAACGGATGTTCCAACTCCTCGAAGCTTGTTTCAACCCATAAATGGATCGCTTTAGCTTGCATACCTTGGAACCATCTTGGGATTCAAAACCCCTAGGTTGTTCCATGAAAATGTTTTCTTCAATGTATCCATTGAGAAAAGCTGTTTTGACATCCATCTGCCAAATCTCATAATCATAGTATGCAGCTATTGCTAATAAAATCCTAATTGATTTAAGCATGGCAACAGGCGAGAAAGTCTCCTCAAAGTCGATTCCTTGCCTTTTGGCGAAACCCTTTCGCTACTAGCCTTGCCTTATAGGTCTCTACCTTTCCATCAGAACCAATTTTCTTCTTGAAAACCCATTTGTTCCCTATAGGTACAATACCTTCAGGTGGGTCAACAAGATCCCAAACTTGATTCTTATACATGGAATCAATCTCGGATTTCATAGCATCAATCCATTTTGAAGAGTCTATATCTGATACAACTTCTTCATAAGTAAGTGGATCATCTCCATGATCTACTTCTTCATGAGTAGACAACTCTTGTTCTTCTTCATGAAGAAAACCATATCTCACTGGTGGGTGAGATACGCTAGTTGTTCTACGTGGAATAGCTGTAGATGTTTCATCAATGCGTATAGGTTGACTAGATGGATCTATATCCATCTGATCTGTTAGTTGCTCAGAATTCTCCAATTCTAACTCTATTTGCCTTCCTTTGCCTCCTTCTTGAACAAACTGTTGTTCAAGAAATGTGGCATCTCTACTTATCACAACCTTTTGTGAAGTAGGCAAATAAAATAATATCCAAAACTATCTTTTGGATATCCAACAAATCGACCTTTTTGTGATCTGGTCTCTAATTTATCAGTGTTCAGCTTTTTGATATAAGCTGGACAACCCTAAATCTTAACATGCTTAAGACATGGTTTTATTCCATGCCATATCTCATAAGGTGTGGAAGAAACTGATTTTGATGGAATCCTATTCAGAACATACAAAGCTGATTCTAATGCAAATCCCCAAAAGAAGATTGGCATATCAGTATAGCTCATCATACTACGTACCATATCCAATAGGGTACAATTTCTCCTTTTAGATACACCATTCAGTTGTGGCGTTCCTGGAGGAGTCAGCTGAGAAACAATGCCATGCTCTCTCAAGTATTCATCAAATTCAGTACTCAAATATTCACCTCCACGATCTGATCGAAGAGCTTTAATACTCTTTCCTCTTTAATTTTCTACTTCAGATTTAAATTCTTTGAACTTTTCAAAAGATTCATGTTTGTATTTTATAAAATACAAATACCCAAACCTTGATTTATCATCAGTAAAGGTAATAAAATAATGAAAACCTCCTTTAGCCATTTCTTTAAATGGACCACATACATCACTATGTATTAGCTCTAAAATATTTTCAGCTCTTAGCCCTTGTCCAACAAAGGGTGATCTAGTCATTTTGCCCTGAAGGCAAGATTCACAAGTTGGAGTAGGCTCAGAGCCCAATGAGGATAGAATCCCCATTTTCTCCAGTTTTGCGATCCTATCTTCTGCAACATAACATAACCTTAAGTGCCAAATATATTTTGAACTTGAGTTGGTTTTCACCATGGCATTGCATTCTTTTGTGTTTGTTATTATTATCCAAATAATAAAGACCATCATTCATATAACCCGAACGAACATATTTATTTCCAAAATAAATATTGCAAACATCATCTGTGAACTGAAATTCATAGCCATTTCTAGTCAAACTAGATATAGAAATGATGTTCTTAAAAGCATCAAGTACATATAAAATATTATACAAACACAAAACATGTCCAAACATGTAAAAAGATTTAGATCCTATGGCTAAAGCTTCAACAGTTTGAGCCATTGCCAATCCGGACTCTAATATCTTGAGAAGCATGAGTACTCTTGTTTGCTAGTTCACGCATATCATTAGAAATGTGAAGCGCACCATATCTAAAACCCAAGCTATAGATGAACTATGAGTATCATCGAATCTAAATAACAAGATATGGACATACCTTAGAAGGTGTATCCTTCTTGTCCTTGAGAAGCAAGATACTGCAGGCGGTTCCTTTTCCAGTGCCCATCCTTTTGGGAGTGGAAACAATTTCCTTTGCCTCCCTCAGCTTTAGTTTTCCTTTTCTGTTTAGCTATTTTCTTGGAAGGACCAGGAATCTGAGGTTTCTTTTTCTTATTGCCCTTCTTCTTGTTGGAATTTCCAGTGAAGAAGATGCAACAAAGCTACCTCTTTTCCTTTATTGCCGGCATATTCTTTTGGGCAATAACAGCATGTTGAGTAAACCGGCTAAGGTGCATTCTGTTTAGTCATATGGAAATTTGTCACAAAATTCCCAAAAGACTTAGGAAGGGTGAAGGATCAAATCCGTTTGTAGTTGGAAATCCATGTTGAAGTCAAGATGTTCCAAGCTGCTCAATCAGCCGAATCATCTTGTGGACATGATCCCCAACATTACATCCCTCGGACATCCTCATACGGAATAGGCATCTAGATATCTCATACCTAGCATTCTTGCTGTGCTCACCATACAACTCTTGTAGGTGAAGGAGGATCTCACTCGCACTCTGCATGTTCTCATGTTGCTTCTGTAACTCATTACTCATGGAAGCAAGCATGTAACACTTAGCTCTCATATCATGCTCCTTCCACTTGTCCAAAGTTTCATGTTCCTCTTGTGTGGCCTCTGGAGGTAAGGGACCAGGAACATTTGAATCTAGAACATATCCTATATGTTCAAGGTTCAGGACAAGTTTCAAATTTCTTAGCCAATCAGACAGATTAGGTCCTGTCAACCTATTGTGATCAAGTATGCTTGCAAGGATATTGGATAGTGGTAGTTGTTTTGTGCTCATTTTTATCAGAAAATTAACTGCAAAAAATAACCAGATTAATCCGTAAATGTATCATGTAATTAACCAAAATGATTATGGTCTTTTAATCAAATTGGTCCTCCCACTAACTTAGCGAATCCTACACTTCCAAAGTAGAAAACGAAAATCATAGTTGGATGGATTTCTAGTGGGTGATTGAATTCTTATAATTCTATTGATCATCCTCAGGTACATCCATTATTGGAATTACAATAAACTATAAGTGAGCAACACCTTGCCCATCACATCTCATGTGAGGTTCAATCCTTTACCTAGCCCCTAATGCTCAAAATCTCAACTCCATCCATTATTGACTTATCTTGCATTAGTTAAGTTGATCCCATTGAGCCAGTAATTATGCAAATAATTTTAATGTCCTCAGGTACATCCAATATTGGCCACTAAACCATTTACATATTTACAACATCTCATGCTTAACAATTATTCTTAAGAAAATCTCTTAAATTAATTGCATCTCAAGCAACTATTTAAAATTTCTTAAAATAATTGCCCCAATGGAGGGCCTATGTTATAATTACTTTAATTATAGCATTTCCAACTTAATCATTTGTTTGGAAGATTTTATGGTCATTTTAATTACTATTAAGGTCTCACTTTGCACATTATCTATTTAGCATGCATATATCATATAATTGCATACATTCCCATACATCTCATGCATTCATGGATAAGCAGTAAATATGGTATGATCATGGACTTTCTAAGGGATTCAGTCTGAGCCACCAAGAATTGAATCAGGGCATTCCTAGGTGCATTTCATTCATTCATTCATTTTACAAGAGTTGCTGAAGGAGTACATAATCAACACTTGATCTTGAATTCCTCCCACTGGTCCAACCAATGCTCTTGACCTCCTTGAACTTCTTGCAATCCAATATTACATGGTAATCCTTGGCATACCAAGGTAAATTTACAAGAACTTAAATAAATGAAATTACAACCCAAAAATTATTACAAACTTAATAATACATGCCCAAAATAAATTAAAATAAATTAATTAATTTACAATCCCAAAGAAACATAAAAGAAATAAAATCCAATCACATTGGTCTTTTATAGTCCATGATCATCCATCATGCATATCACTATTTAACAATTAAATATATCATACATACTTAAATTAAATTGAATATCTCATATTCAACTTAAAAATCCAGATTTGAATATGATTCAAATAAATTTAAAAATTCATATTTGAATCTCATTCAAACAAATTTAAAAATTCAGATTTGAATCACATTCAAACAACTTTAAAAATTCAGATTTGAATCACATTCAAACATTTTTTTAAAAATCAGATTTGAATCACATTCAAATATTTTTTAAAAACTCAGATCTGAATTTTATTCAATCAATTTTAAAAAATCAGATTTAAATATGATTCAAACAACTTTAAAAATTCAGATTTGAATAACATTCAAACAACTTTTAAAATTCAGATTTGAATCACAGTCAAACAATTTTCAAAATTCTGATTTGAATCATAATTTAATTGTGTTATTAAAATTGTAATTAAACAATTTAATTAGACATAGGATGAGCTTTTATATTATACAACAATTGTAAATTAAAAAGCAAACCTTGCGCCACCTTGAAGAAGCTTTGTTGCCGCCACCAATGGTGGCTTCACCATGTGTGCCACCACACATCCATTGCAACCAGCAATGGATCAATCATCTCATGATCAAATCACACAATTAAATCATATAATCAACAATCTAAATGGCAAATATAGTGGCTCTGATACCAATTGAAGGAACGAAAGCGTGAAAAACACAAGTTTATACCATTGAATTCAAAAATTTTTCACCTAGGGTCACATGCATCATGCAAGATTTATTTTTATCTATTTGATTTCAATGATAAACAACATATTAAAACTCTTTTAATATGTTTTTGGATCTGTATTTTCCATTTAAGATTTTAAAATTAATCAGATTAATTTTAGAACCCTAGATTAAATCAAGAACGATTACACTAACCTCTTGATGCCTTTGCGGCGTGTCTGCGCCTTTGAGATTCGTCTTGAGGACACGGATATTGTCCCTCTAGCTTGTTCACACCAAGAACACCTATGGCAGCCCTTGAACAGCTTATAAAGCCTTTTCTATTAATTAGAAATTCAAGTTCTGCCTTTGAAGATATTAGAGATATAAACAGGACACTAGAAACAATTTCTAGTGTTCTTAATTCAAGAGATTGATGGCTAATCTCTTTGAATTGATGAGAGATGAAGAAGAATAGTTGAAAAGCCTCAAAGTGGCGTGAAAAAGGAGAGGAGTGGCTACTGGTAATTTTTCTTTTCATAACCACACTTAAATAGCTAGGTTAACACATTAAACCCTTGCCACATGTCACCCTTTGATTAGCTATAGGTTTAAGTGACCCAATCATATTTTGCCAAGTGTGAAACCTATATTTAATGTTGATTTTAATCATCTTACATGATTAAAAAACATTTGGCAAGCTTATGTGTAATCCCATATGTCACCATCTCATGATACCACGTGTCACACTGTGAAATGACCAAAATGCCCTTGTGTCTTAATTTTGAGTTCTCAATCCAAAATAATTATTTCTCTTCTTCTAATTAAATTATATCAAATATAAATTAATTAATTAATCTCTATTAATTAATTTCTCATTAATTAAATTCATATTTAAACACTTTAAATATAAATTTAATCTATACTACACATCCAATAATCTAGATTTGGTTTCAAGTCATGCTAGGGACTTTGCAATTTAATTGCAAAAAAAAACCTATTTAATTAATCAATTAAACTCTTTAATTAATTAATTAAATCATATTTAAATAGGTGATAACTTGTGTACGTGTGTGACTTACTAGGCTCATCACTAATTGGCAATGAGACATGATATCAACTCTTAATATCATCAGAACTCTTTCTTACCATAAATGATTTCTCTAAATCATTTTATGCACCTCATAGACCATGGTTAACACCTAGCATAGCATGCCATGGCCACCCAATTAGTAATAAGTTTTACCTTAAATGAACCTATAATCATAAGTTACCATGCACTAGAATCTCTACATTACAAAATCCCAACTCAATTTGAGTCATGGTTTATGTCAAACTCCATTTGCTATGAATATTATGTTCTCTTTTAATTCCAGTTCTTGATTAAAAGGATTTTCTCATCGAAACTCTTTTACGAATAAATCTATCTGTCTGGCAGAACTTGAAACATCAAGAAAAATTAAATGAAGAAAGGATTTTATCTCTATTTAATTAGAGAGCAGATTCCATCTTGGTCAACACCTACCTCCATATATAACTAGTAGGAGCCAACAAATGCCCATATACCCATACATAGTACAAGTATGAAAGCAGTATCAAACACAAACTAACTATATACAAGATAAGCTGTGCAATCTCGGTCTAAAGATTATATGCACTGATATGATTTATGACAAAACATTGACAAGAGTAAACTCCATGTGCTTGTCATAAGTGTCACTGGTTCGACCTACTTATCATTTATAAGTGCCTATCATGTTTGTTATATGGCATGAGACTCACCATTCCATCTTATTTATATCTCATATAAATAACTTGGGAACAAACATGAATACAATCTTTCTTGATAAGTCATGTCCTTATTATGAAGTATCCTCGATTGTGAACCTATTTATGATACTTTGTGCTAGAAATATTGTCACTCATATTCTTAACAACTTAAGAATAATATTTCTAACAAAATATCAATGGACCTTTTCTATTACACATAAATATATTATGTAAACGGAAAAGTGGAAATGCCTTTTATTAATAAAAATATGTACAAGATACATACTAAATGATATGCTCTAGGGCATACTACTAACAATAAATTGGAGACCAGATCAGAAAAAGGTCGATTTGTTGGATATCCAAAAGATAGTTTTGAATATTATTTTTATTTGCCTACTTCACAAAAGGTTGTGATAAGTAGAGATGCCACATTTCTTGAACAACAGTTTGTTTAAGAAGGAGGCAAAGGAAGGCAAATAGAGTTAGAATTGGAGAATTCTGACCAACCAACAGATCAGATGGATATAGATCCATCTAGTCAACCTACACCCGTTGATGAAACATCTACAGCTGTTCCTCATAGAATAACTACGGTATCTCACCCACCAGTGAGATATGGTTTCCTTCATGAAGAAGAACAAGAGTTGTTTGCTCATGAAGAAGTAGATCATGGAGATGATCCACATACTTATGAAAAAGCTATATCAGATATAGACTCTTCAAAATGGATTGATACTATGAAATCTGATATTTATTCCATGTATAAGAATCAAGTTTGGGATCTTGTTGATCCACCTGAAGGTATTGTACCTATAGGGAACAAATGGGTTTTCAAGAAGAAAATTGGTTCTGATGGAAAGGTAGAGACCTATAAGGCAAGGCTAGTAGCGAAAGGGTGTCGCCAAAGGCAAGGAGTCGACAATGAGGAGACTTTCTTGCCTGTTGCCATGCTTAAATCAATTAGGATTTTATTAGTAATAGCTGCATACTATGATTATGAGATTTGGCAGATGGATGTCAAAACAGATTTTCTCAATGGATACATTGAAGAAAACATTTTCATGGAATAACCTAGGGGTTTTGAATCCCAAGATGGTTCCAAGGTATGCAAGCTAAAGCGATCCATTTATGGGTTGAAACAAGCTTCGAGGAGTTGGAACATCCGTTTTGATGAAGCCATTAAATCCTTTGGTTTTAACAAAAATGAGAATGAGCCATGTGTATATAAGAAGGTTAGTGACAGTGCTATCACTTTCCTTGTCTTATATGTGGATGATATACTATTGATGGGTATTGACACAGGTATATTGATAACTGTAAAGGTATGGTTTTCGAATACATTCTCCATGAAAAAATTAGGGAAGGCAACCTATATTCTTGGGATTTGCATCTATAGAGATAGAGCGAAAAGAATAATTGGTTTATCCCAAAGTCTATACTTGGAAAGGGTGTTAAAGAGATTTAGCATGCTTGATTCCAAAAAAAGATTGTTACCAGTGAGACATGGTATCCACCTTTCTAAAGAGATGTCTCCAAAGACACCTGAAGAAAGAGATAAGATGGCCAGGATTCCATATGCTTCGGCTATTGGAAGTTTAATGTATGCAATGTTGTGTACTAGGCCGAATATTGCATATGCTGTTAATTTGACTAGCAGGTATCAATCCAATGCAGATTTGGAACACTGGATAACTGTCAAGAATATCCTTAAGTACTTGAGAAGAACTAAGGATTTATTTTTTATTTATGGAGGTGGAGACTTACAATTGGATGGTTATACTGATTCTGACTACCAATCAGATATTGATGATAGAAAGTCTACCTCTGGATATGTGTTCATTTGTAATGGAGGTGCAGTCGGTTGGAAGAGTTCCAAACAGAGCACAACTACAGATTCCACTACAGAGGCTGAGTATATTGCTGCATCAGATGTTGCAATGGAAGCTGTTTGGATAAAGAAGTTTGTGACAGAACTTACAGTAGTTCCTTCCATTGAGTCAGTAGTTCCACTATACTGTGACAACAATGGAGCAGTCATACAGGCTAAGGAACCAAGGTCTCACCAGAAATCCAAACACATAGAAAAGTGCTACCACATTATCAGAGAAATAGTTGGGCAAGGCAATATAGCCATGTAGAAAATAGCATTAGTTGAAAATCCAACTGATCCATTCACTAAGCCTTTGAAACAAGCAAGGTTAGACTGCCATCTTGAGAAGATGGGTCTAAGGTATTGTAATGAATGGCTCTAGTGCTAGTGGAAGATTATTAGTAGTATGCCCTAGAGCATATCATTTAGTATGTATCTTGTACATATTTTATTAATAAAAGGAATTTCCACTTTTCCGTTTACATAATATATTTATGTGTAATAGAAAAGGTCCATTGGTATTTTGTTAGAAATTCTATTCTTAAGTTGTTAAGAATATGAGTGACAGTATTTCTAGTACAAAGTATCATAAATAGGTTTACAATCGAGGATACTTCATAATAAGGACATGACTTATCCAGAAAGATTGTATTCATGTTTGTTCCTAAGTTATTTATATGAGATATAAATAAGATGGAATGGTGAGTCTCATGCCATATGACAAACAAGATAGGCACTTATAAATGATAAGTAGGCCGAACCAGTGACATTTATAATGAGCACATGGAGTTTACTCTTGTCAATGTATTGTCATAAATCATATCAGTGCATATAATCTTTAGACATGAGATAGCACAGTTATCTTGTATATAGGTGGTTTGAGTTTGATACTGCTTTCATACTTGTACTATGTATGGGTATATGGGCATGTGTTAGCTCCTACTAGTTAAATATGGAGGTAGGTGTTGATCAAGATGGAATCTGTTCCTCTAAGTAAATAGAGATAAAATCCTATGTTCATTTAATTGTTCTTGATGTTTCAAGTTCCTGGCCAGAACAGATAGGTTTATTCAGAAAAGAGTTTCTGATGAGAAAATCTTTTTAATCAAGAATTGGAATTAAAAGAGAACATAATATTCATAGCAAATGGAGTTTGACATAAACCATGACTCCAGCTTGAGTTGGGATTTTGTAACAGAGAGATTCTAGTGCATGGTAACATATGATTATAGGTTCATTTAAGGTAAACCTTATTACTAATTGGGTGGCCATGGCATGCTATGCTAGGTGTTAACCATGGTCTATGAGGTGCATAAAATGATTTAGAAAAATCATTTATGGTAAGAAAGAGTTCTGATGATATTAAGAGTTGATATCATGTCTCATTGCCAATTAGTGATGAGCTTAGTAAGTCACACACATACACAAGTTATCACCTAATTAAATATGATTTAATTAATTAATTAAAGAGTTTAATTGATTAATTAAATAGGTTTGGTTTGCAATTAGATTGCAAAGTCCCTAGCATGACTTGAAACCAAATCTAGATTATTAGATGTGTAGTATAAGTTAAATTTATATTTAAAGTGTTTACATATGAATTTAATTAATGAGAAATTATTTAATAGAGATTAATTAATTAATTTATATTTGATATAAATTGATTAAAAGAAGAGAAATAATTTTTTTGGGTTGAGAACTCAAAATTAAGACACAGGGGCATTTTGGTCATTTCACAGTGTGACACATGGCACTATGAGATGGTGACGCATGGGATTACACATAAGCTTGCCAAATGTTTTTTAATCATGTAAGATGATTAATATTAAGATTAAATATTGGTTTGACACTTGGCACAATGTGATTGGGTCACTTAAACCTAGAGCTAATCAAAGAGTGACATGTGGCAAGGGTTTAATGTGTTAACCTAGCTACATAAGTGTTGTTATGAAAAAAGAAAAGCAACCAGCAGCCACTCCTCCTTTGTCACGCCATTTTGAGGCTCTCCATCTATTCTTCTTCATCTCTCATCAATTCAAAGAGATTGGCCATCAATCTCCTGAATTAAGAACACTAGAAATTGTTTCTAGTGTCCTGTTTACATCTTTAATCTCTTAAAAAGCAGAACTTGAATTTCTAATTAATAAAAAAAGCTTTAGAAGCTGTTCAAGCGCTGCCATAGGAGTTCTTGGTGTGGACAAGCTAGAGGGATAACATCTGGTGTCCTGAAGACGAATCTCAAAGGCACAGACACGCTGCAGTGCATCAAGAGGTTAGTGTAATCGTTCTTGATTTAATCTAGGGTTCTAAAATTAATCTGATTAATTTTAAAATCTTAAATGGCAAATATAGATCCAAAAACATATTAAAAGAGTTTTAATATGTTGTTTATCATTGAAATCAAATAGATAAAAATAAATCTTGCATGATGCATGTGACCCTAGGTGAAAATTTTTGAATTCAATGGTATAAACTTGTGTTTTTCACGCTTCCGTTCCTTCAGTAGCTGCATACTATGATTATGAGATTTGGCAAATGGATGTCAAAATAGTTTTTCTCAATGGATACATTGAAGAAAACATTTTCATGGATTAACCTAGGGTTTTTGAATCTCAAGAGAGTTCCAAAGTATGCAAGCTAAGGCGATCCATTTATGGGTTGAAACAAGCTTCGAAGAGTTGGAACATCCATTTTGATGAAGCCATTAAGTCTTTTTGTTTTATCAGAAATGAGGATGAACCATGTGTATATAAGAAGGTTAGGGATAGTGCTGTCACTTTCCTTATCTTATATGTAGATGACATTTTGTTGATGGGTAATTACACAGGTATGTTGACAGCTATAAAGGTATGGTTGTCAAATATATTCTCCATGAAAGACTTAGGGGAGACAACTTGTATTCTTGGGATTCGCATCTATAGAGATAGAGTGAAAAGAATAATTGGTTTATCCTAAAGTCTATACTTGGAAAAGGTGTTAAAGAGGTTTAGCATGCTAGATTCCAAGAGAGGATTGTTACCAGTGAGACCTGGTATCCACCTTTCTAAATAGATGTCTCCAAAGACACCTGAAAAAAGAGATAAAATGGCCAGGATTCCATATACTTCGGCTATTGGAAGTTTGATGCATGCAATGTTGTGTACTAAGCCGGATATCGCATATGCTGTTAGTTTGACTAGCAGGTTTCAATCAAATCAACGTTTGGAACACTGGATAGCTGTTAAGAATATCCTTAAGTACTTGAGAAGAACTAAGGATTTATTCTTGATATATGGAGGTAGTGACTTGCAATTGGATGGTTACACTGATTTTGATTTCCAATCAGATATTGATGACAGAAAGCCTACCTCTAGGTATGTGTTCATTTGTAATGAAGGTGCAGTCAGTTGGAAGAGTTTCAAACAGAGTACGACTGCGAATTCCATACAGAGGTTGAGTATATTGCTGCATCAGATGTTGCAAAGGAAGCTGTTTGGATAAAGAAGTTCGTGACAGAACTTGCAGTAGTTCCTTCCATTGAGTCAGTAGTTCCACTTTATTGTGATAAAAATGGAGCAGTCATATAGGCTAAGGAACCCTGGTCTCACTAGAAATCCAAACACATAGAAAGGCGCTACCACATTATCAGAGAGATAGTTGGGTGAGGCGATATAGCCATGCAAAAAATAGCATCAGCTGAAAATCCAGCTGATCCATTCACTAAGCCTATGTCACAAGCTCAGTTAGACCGACATCTTGAGAAGATAGGTCTAAGATATTGTAATGAATAGCTCTAATGCTAGTGAGAGATTGTTAGTAGTACGCCCTAGAGCATATCATTTAGTATGTATCTTGTACATGTTTTATTAATAAAAAGGCAATTTCACTTTTCCGTTTACATAATATATTTATGTGTAATAGAAAAGGTCCATTGATATTTTGTTAGAAATTCTATTCTTAAGTTGTTAAGAATATGAGTGACAGTATTTCTAGCACAAAGTTCATAAATTGGTTCACAATTGAGGATACTTCACACATGATATGACTTATCCAGAAAGATTGTATTCATGTTTGTTCCCAAGGTATTTATATGAGATATAAATAAGATAGAATGGTGAGTCTCATGCCATATAACAAATATGATAGGCACTTATACATGATAAGTAGGCTGAACCAGTGACCCTTATGTTAAGCACATGGAGTTTACTCTTGTCAATGCATTGTCATAAATCATATTAGTGCATATAATCTTTAGACCTGAGATAACAATGTTATCTTGTATATAGGTGGTTTGAGTTTGATACTGCTTTCATACTTGTACTGTGTATGGGTATGTGGGCATGTGTTGGCTTCTACTAGTTATATATGGAGGTAGGTGTTGATCAAGATGGAATTTGTTATCCTAAGTAAATAGGGTTAAAATCCTATGTTCATTTAATTGTTCTTGATGTTTCAAGTTCTGGCAGATGACATTTAATCGAGAAAGAGTTTCTGATGAGAAAATCTTTTTAATAAAAAATTAGAATTAAAAGAGAACATAATATTCATCGCAAATGGGGTTTGACATAAACCATGACTCCAGCTCGAATTGGGATATTGTAACAGAGAGATTCTAGTGCATGGTAATATATGATCAAATGTTCATTTAAGGTATTCCTTATTACTAATTGGGTGGCCATGGAATATTATGCTACGTATTAACCATGGTCTATGAGATGCTTAAAATGACTTAGAGAAATCATTTATGGTAAGAAAGAGTTCTGATGATATTAAGAGTTAATATCATATCTTATTGCCAATTAGTGATGAGCCTAGTGTATCATACACATACTATAGACCCTTATTTTGTGATGAGCATGTGCAGTAAAGCCGTGGGAAACCCGATGATAAAAAATTATATGGCTGTAAGATATAACTGAAGGCATGAAACTGAATTATTAATTCCGTGGCATGATATTGAAAAAAAAAATAATAATATGATTTTTGGGAAATTAATTTAATTTAAATAAAATTTTATTTTGTTTAAATTTAATATGGGTAGTTATTAAATGGACCTAATTGAGTTTAATTGGGCGCTATGGGCCTAAGAAAGCCTAGTTAGAAATTTTGAATAGGACCCATTTAATTTATTTTTTGAAAATTAAAATAAGAAAATATTTTTTTCTCTATCCCTCTCCTATACAAACTCTCTCTCCCCCATTGGCCCCACTCTCTTCCTCACTCCCTATAAATGCCACCCCCTTTCCCTCTCTTCCTATTGGTTGGAACACCTCACCCATATCCCAGTCTCACCCAATTTCCTCAATTCCAGTTCTTTAAGTTATCTGAACCTTATCACCCTAGGACTCCAAATCCTACCACACCTCTTCCTCAATTTCTATTGGTGCCTTCTCCTTTCCTTCTCTTCCCATTGGTTGAAACACCTCAACCATATTTTAGTCTCACTCAAATTCTACAATCCTAGTTGTTTAAGTTATATGAACTTTATCACGGTAGGACTCCAAACCCTATCACACATCTCTCCCAAAACCCTATAAATACCCCACTAAAAAAAAAAAGGAAAAAGAGAAAAAAAAAAGGAAAAAGAGAAAAAAAAAAGGTGGAGAAGAAGACAAAAAAAATAATAAAAATAAAAATTAAAGAGAGGAATAGCCAAAATTCTTTTAGTTCTTTTTTTCTAGCGATATTTCTTAAAGGTTAGTTCTTTTATTTTCTTTTCAAGATCTATGCCATGTAATGTTTAATTCTATGTTCCATGTTTTTAATTTATTTTATATGTTCATATAGATCATGTAATCATGTTTAATTTAAGGGGATACACAACTCTGCACATGTTCAGTTTTCTATCTCTCGTATTTTTATTATTTTTCATTATTTTCTGAATATGTAAAAAATTTATCAAAATTATATTCATATTCTACATGACATTCTATTAAATTTAGGCTCAAGAATCACTAAAAAAGCCTTAATATTTTATAAGTTATAGTTGTTTGAAGTTAGGATTCATGTAAAATCTGATTTGCAGGATACCCAACTTGTGGAGCCTATATCTCCCTTGTTTCTTAATAGTTTTGTGTAAATCTAGGTCTAAAATTAATTTCAGAATCTTACGAATATTTTCTAATTGGTTTTGCATTCATATCAGTTATGGTTGATGAGTTATGAATTTTACAAAAAAGTTGTATGATTCTGTCACTTAGAAAAGTTATGATTTATGTAGACCATTCAGCTAGGGTTTTATTTTGATTTATAAATGTTTTGATCTTTTATGATATGTAGGGCTATCTTATATAATTTTTTTATGATTTTTAGGCATGTATAACTATTTTAAAAAAATCAGATTTCTTGCTACCGTTAATCTGCTAAAATTTGGAAATTGTATATTTATGCATGTTTTTGTATTTTCTTGGGTTTTAATTGATATTTGATCTATTTTTCTATGTTCTTTTAATTCAAGAAGTGTTATAAAGTATTTGGATCATGTTAGAAGACTTAGACCATTAGGTAGTTGTAACTAATTAGGAATCTTAACCCTTTAGGAGACTAGAGTTAGAATCCAATGTAAATTGTTATTAATATTTTCTTTATTTCTTTTATTTTCTTTAGTTTCATTATTTTTTATTATAAACAAAATTGGTAAGTAGCCCTAAGGTAAGTACCAAAGAGGGCATTTGCATGGAGCTTATGTGGAGCTAAATAGGAGTAAGCCAGGGATATCATTGCCAGACCCTTTTTTAAGGGTAGCTTGCCCCAATGGCAACTGCATTTACTAACAGGTAAGTAGCTCTAAACTCCTCGAATAACCATTAGCATGAAATTATAGTAATAATAGAGTTTTTATTTGATAAATTAAAATTAACTTTGTTTTTAATTTAACTGACTTTTGCATGTAATTAATTTAAATAAATACTTTGTAAATTCTATAGTGGAATCTGTAGTCGTACTCTGTTTGAAACTCTTCCAACTGACAACACTTCCATTACAAATTAATACATACCCAGAGGTAGACTTTCTATCATCGATATCTGATTGGAAATCATAATCAGTATAACCATGAAATTGCAAGTCTCCACCTCCATAAATCAAGAATAAATCCTTAGTTCTTCTCAAGTACTTAAGGATATTCTTGACAGCTATCCAGTGTTCTAAACCTGGATTGGATTGATACCTGCTAGTCAAACTAACAGCATATGCGATATCCAGCCTAGTACACAATTTTGCATACGTCAAACTTCTAATAGCTGAAGCATATGGAATCTTGGTCTTTTTATCTCTTTTTTCAAGTGTCTTTAGAGACATCTCTTTAGACAAGTGGATACCATGTCTCACAGGTAACAATCCTCTCTTGGAATCAAGCATGTTAAACCTTTTTAACACCTTTTCCAAGTATAGACTTTGGGATAAACTAATTATTCTTTTTGCTCTATCTTTATAGATGTGAATTCCAAGAATATAGGTTGCCTCCCCTAAGTTTTTCATGGAGAATGTATTTGACAACCATACCTTTACAGTTGTTAACATACCTATGTCATTACCCATCAATAAAATGTCATCCACATAAAAGATAAGGAAAGTGATAGCACTATCACTAACTTTCTTATATACACATGGCTCATCCTCATTTTTGATAAAACCAAATGACTTAATGGCTTCATCAAAATGGATGTTCCAACGCCTCGAAGCTTGTTCCAACCCATAAACGGATTGCTTTAGCTTGCATACCTTGGAACCATCTTGGGATTCAAAACCCTTAGGTTACTCCATGAAAATGTTTTCTTCAATGTATCCATTAAGAAAAGCTATTTTGACATCCATCTGCCAAATCTCATAATCATAGGATGCAGCTATTGCTAATAGAATCCTAATTGATTTAAGCATGGCAATAGGCGAGAAAGTCTCCTCATAGTCGATTCTTTGCCTTTGGCAAAACCCTTTCGCTACTAGCCTTGCTTTATAGGTCTCTACTTTTCCATCAGAACCAAATTCTACTTGAAAACCCATTTGTTCCCTATAGGTACAATACCTTCAGTTGGGTCAACAAAATCCCAAACTTAATTCTTATACATGGAATCAATCTCGGATTTCATAGCATCAATCCATTTTGAAGAGTCTATATATGATATAGCTTCTTCATAGGTAAGTGGATAATCTCCATGATCTACTTCTTCATGAGTAAACAACTCTTGTTCTTCTTCATGAAGGAAACCATTTCTCATTGGTGGGTGAGATACCCTGGTTGTTCTACAAGGAACAGCTGTAGATGCTTCATCAATAGGTGTAGGTTCACTAGATAAATCTATATCCATCTAATCTGTTAGTTAGTCAGAATTCTCCAATTCTAACTCTATTTCCTTCCCTTGCCTCCTTCTTAAACAAACTGTTGTTCAAGAAATGTGGCATCTCTACTCACCACAACCTTTTGTGATGTAAGGTAAATAAAAATAATATCCAAAACTATCTTTTGGATATCTAACATATCGACCCTTTTCTGATCTGGTTTCCAATTTATTAGTGTTCAGCTTTTTGATATAAGCTAGACAACCCAAAATCTTAACATGCTTAAGACTTGGTTTTCTTCCATGCCATATCTCATAAGGTGTGGAAGATACTGATTTTGTTGGAATCCTATTCAGAATATACAAAGCTGATTCTAATGAAATCCCCAAAAGGAGATTGGTATATCAGTATAGCTGATCATACTACGTACCATATCCAATAAGGTACGATTTCTCCTTTCAGATACACCATTCAGCTGTGGTGTTCCTAGAGGAGTCAGCTGGGAAACAATGCCATGCTTTCTCAAGTATTCATCAAATTCAGTACTCAAGTATTCACCTCCATGATCTGATCGAAGAGCTTTAATACTTTTTCCTGTTTGATTTTCTACTTTAGATTTAAATTCTTTGAACTTTTCAAAGGATTCATGTTTTCATTAGATCCAAAATATTTTCAGCTCTTAGTCCTTGTCCAACAAAGGGTAATCTAGTCATTTTACCTTGAAGGTAGAATTCACAAGTTGAAGTAGGTCCAAAACCTAATGAAAATAAAATCCATAATTTCTCCAACTTTGCAATCCTATCTTCTACAACATGACCTAACCTTCAGTGCCGAATATATTTTGAACTTGAGTTGATTTTTACTATGGCATTGCATTCTTTTAAATTGCTATACTTTGGGTAGTTCCTTTTTCCAGTGCCCATCCTGCTGGCAGTGAAAACACTTTCCTTTGCCTCCATCAGCTTTAGTCTTCCCTTTCTATTTAGCTATTTTCTTGGAAGGACTAGGAATCTGAGGTTTATTTTTCTTATTGCCCTTTTTCTTGTTGGACTTTCCAGTATAAGAAGATGCAATTAAAGCTACCTCTTTTCCTTTATTGCTCGGTATATTCTTTTGGATAATAACCAGCATGTTAAATAGACTAGCCAAGGTGTATCCCTGCTTAGTCATATGGAAATTTGTCACAAAATTCCCAAAAGACTCAGAAGGGATGGAAGGATCAAATCCGTTTGCAGTTGGAAATCCATGTTAAAGTCAAGATGTTCCAGCTACTCAATCAATCGAATCATCTTGTGGACATGATCCCCAACATTCTGTCCCTTAGACATCCTCATGCGGAACAACTGTCTAGATATCTCATACCTAGCATTCCTGCTATGCTCACCATACAACTCTTGTAGGTGAACAAGGATCTCACTCGCACTCTGCATGTTCTCATGCTGCTTCTGTAACTCATTACTCATAGAAGCAAGCATGTAACACTTTGCTCTCATATCGTGCTCCTTCCACTTGTCCAAAGTTTCATATTCCTTTTGAATGGCCTCTGGAGGTAAGGGACCAGGAACATTTGAGTCTAGAACATATCCTATATGTTCAAGGTTCAGGACAAGTTTCAAATTTCTTAGCCAATCAGATAGATTAGGTCCTGTTAACCTATTGTGATCAAGTATGCTTGCAAGGATATTGAATGGTGGTGGTTGTGGTGTGCTCATTATTATCAGAAAATTAACTCCACAAAATAATCAAATTAATTAGAAAATGTATCATGTATTTAACCAAAATGATTATGGTCTTTTAATCAAATTGGTCCTCCCACTAACTTAGCAAATCCTACACTTCCAAAGTAGAAAACAGAAATCCTAGTTGGATGGATTTCTAGTGGGTGATTAAATTCTTCTAATTCTATTGATTTTCCTCAGGCGCGTCCATTATTGGAATTACAATAAACTATAAATGAGCAACACCTTGCCCATCACATCTCATGTGAGGTTCAATCCTTTTACCTAGCCCCTAATGCTCAAAATCTCAGGCACATCCATTATTGACTTATCTTGCATTAGTTAAGTTGATCCCATTGAGCCAGTAAACATGCAAATAGTTTTAATGTCCTCAGGCACATCCATTATTGGCCACCAAACCATTTACATATTTACAATATCTCATGCTTAACAATTATTCTTAAGAAAATCTCTTAAATTAATTGCATCTTATGCAAGTATTTAAAATTTTTTAAAATAATTGTCTTAATGGAGGGCCCATGTTATAATTACTTTAATTATACCATTTCCAACTTAATCATTTGTTTGGAAGATTTTGTGGTCATCCTAATTATTATTAAGGTCTCACTTTGTACATTATCCAATTAGCATGCATATATCATATGTCTGCATACATTCCCATACATCTTGTGCATTCATGGATAAACAATAAATATGGTATGATCATGGACTTTTTAAGGGATTCAATTCTGAGCCACCAAGAATTGAATCAGGGCATTCCTAGGTGCATTTCATTCATTCATATTACAAGAGTTGCTGAAGGAGTACATAATCAACACTTGATCTTGAATTCCTCCCATTGGTCCTACCAATGCTCTTGACCTCCTTGAACTTCTTGCAATCCAATTACATATTAATCCTTGGCATACCAAAGCGAATTTACAAGAACTAAATAAATAAAATTACAACCCAAAAAATATTACAACCTTTATAATACATGCCCAAAGTAAATTAAAATAAATTAATTAATTTACAACCCAAAGAAACATAAAAGAAATAAATCCAATCACATTAGTATTTTATTGTCCATAATCATCCATCATGCATATCACTATTTAATAATTAAATATAACATACATACTTAAATTAAATTGAATATCTCATATTCAACATAAAAATCCAGATTTGAATATGATTCAAACAAATTTAAAATTCAGATTTGAATCATATTGAAACAAATTTAAAAATTCAAATTTGAATCAAAATTGAACCAAATTTAAAAATTTAGATTTGAATCTCATTCAATCAAATTTAAAAATTCAAATTTGAATCTCATTCAACCAAATTTAAAATTCAGATTTGAATCTCATTCAAACTATTTTAAAAATTCAGATTTGAATATCATTCAAACAAATTTAATTATGTGATTATAATTCTAATTAAACAATTTAATTAGATATAAAATGGACTTTAGATTTCACAACAATTGCACATTCAATATCCATCATACCTTGCGCACCATAGTGATGCCACAACCATGCGCACCATAGGCATAACCAAGCATGCCGCCACCTTTGCTTCGCAACCAGCAATGAATCAACCATCTCATGATCAAATCACATAATTAAATCATATAATCAACAATCTAAATAGAAAATATAGTGGCTCTGATACCAATTGAAGGAGCGGAAGCATGAAAAACACAAGTTTAGATCATTGAATTCAAAAATTTTTCATCTAGGGTCACATGCATCATGCAAGATTCATTTTTATCTATTTGATTTCAATGATAAATAGCATATTAAAACTCTTTTAATATATTTTTGGATCTATATTTGCCATTTAAGATTTTAGAATTAACAGATTAATTCATTAGAACCCTAGATTAGATCAAGAACAAGTGCACTAACCTTTTTGATGCACTGCAGTGTGTTTGGCACCTTTGGGATGCGCCTAAGACACCAGATATTGTCCCTCTAGCTTGTCCACACCAAGATCACCAATGGCAGCCCCTTGAACAGCTTCTAAAGCTTTTCCAATCAATTAGAAAATCAGGTTTTACCTTTTGAGAGATTACAAATGTAAACAAGACACAAGAAACAATTTCTAGTATTTTTAATTCAAGAGATTGTTGGCAAATCTCTTTGAATTGTTGAGAGATGAAGAAGAAGAGAGGAAGAGGTAACCAAGGGTGGTGGACCAAAGAGAGAATGAGTAGTTTGTTATTTTTCTTTTCATCATTTCCCTTATATAGCTACGTCACCACTTAAGATCCTTGCCACATGTCACATTCTGATTGGCTCTAGGTTTAATTGACCCAATCACATTGTGCCAAGTGTCAAACCTATATTTAATCTTGACTTTGATCATCTTACATGATTAAAAGACAAATGGCAAGCTTATGTGTAGTGCCATGTGTCACCATCTCATGGTGCCACATGTCACCTTGTGAAATGACCAAAATACCCCTGTGTCTTAATTTTGAGTTCTTAACCCAAAATAATTATTTCTCTCATTCTAATCAATTTATATCAAATATAAATTAATTAATTAATCTCTATTAATTAATTTCTCATAATTAAATTCATATTTAAACACTTTAAATATAAATTTAACTTGTACTATATATCCATTAACCTAGAATTGGTTTCAAGCTATGCTAGAGACTTTGCAATCTAATTGCAAACCAAACCTATTTAATTAATCAATTAAACTCTTTAATTAATTAATTAAATCATATTTAATTTGGTGATTCTTGTGTATGTGTGTGACTTACTAGGCTCATCACTAATTGGTAATGAGACATGATATCAACTTTTAATATCATCAGAACTCTTTTTTACCATAAATGATTTCTCTAAATCATTTTATGCACCTCATAGACCATGGTTAATACCTAGCATAGCATGTTATGACCACCCAATCAGTAATAAGGTTTACCTTAAATGAACCTATAATCATATGTTACCATACACTAGAATCTCTCTGTTGTAAAATCCTAATTCGAGCTGGAGTCATGGTTTATGTCAAACCCCATTTGCTATGAATATTATGTTCTCTTTTAATTCCAGTTCTTGATTAAAAATATTTTTTCATTAGAAACTCTTTTCTGATTAAATCTATCTGTCCTGGCCAGGAACTTGAAATATCAAGAACAATTAAATGAACATAGAATTTTATCCCTATTTACTTATGGTAACAGATTCCATCTTGATCAACACCTACCTCCATATATAACTAGTAGGAGCCAACACATGCCCATATACCCATATACAGTACAAGTATGAAAGCAGAATCAAACTCAAACTACCTATATACAAGATAATTGTGCTATCTTAGGTCTTAAGATTATATGCACTGATATGATTTATGACAATATATTGACAAGAATAAACTCCATGTGCTTGTCATAAATGTTACTGGTTCGGCCTACTTATCATGTATAAGTGCCTATCATATTTGTTATATGGCATGAGACTCACCATTCCATCTTATTTACGTCTCATATAAATAACTTGGGAACAAACGTGATTACAATCTTTCTGGATAAGTCATGTCCTTATTGTGAAGTATCCTCGATTATGAACCTATTTATGATACTTTGTGCTAGAAATACTGTCACTCATATTCTTAACAACTTAAGAATAGAATTTATAACAAAATATCAATGGACCTTTTCTATTACACATAAATAAATTATGTAAATAGAAAAGTGAAAATGCCTTTTATTAATAAAACATTTACAAGATACATACTAAATGATATGCTCTAGGGCATACTACTTATAATTATTTCTAAGGTTACATGCACTATACCAAGTGTCTTATGATCCTAATCAATTTTCAATGCCCAATTGCATACTAAAACATATTTTAACATGCATTAAAATTTTATTTGCCATTAAAGATTATGAATTAACATTTAGTTCAATTAAACCATAACTAAAAGAGGGATTTTTAGGTACTAACCTCTTAATGCATAATTGATGCAATCTTAGGATGTTCTTAAGACCCCAAATGTTGTCCCTCTAGTTTGTCTACCACAAGCACACACCAAAGTAGCAATTGAAGCCCCTAGATTTGCTTCTTAAGCCTTGTCAACCCATTTTGAGATGGGGTTTATTGCTTTAGTGAAGGTTAATGGGTATTTAGGACGCTAGAAACCTTTTCTAGCAATTCTAACACAAAGAAAATAGAGATTTCTCTTTGAATCAAGTGAGAAAGGAAGAAAGGAGAAAAACACTCCAGGTTGCCGTCCACTCTTTGGAGAGGAAGAGTGAGTGGCTAATTTTTCTTTATAACCTTTCTTTATATACTTAGGTCAAACCCTAACTCCCTTGCCACTTGTCATCACAAGATCCCATCTTGTTATTATTTGATTTAATCCTATGAAGCCAAGTGTCAAGCTCCATTTAAATTATGACTTGTGGTCTTCCATCATAGGAAGACAAGTGGCAAGATCATATGGTGCCATGTGTCACCATCTCATGGTGCTACATGTGACCATGTGAAAAAGACCAATTTACCCTTACTCTTTAATTTGAGTTCTCAACCCAAAATTATAATTTCTCCTCTTTAAATAAATTTATATAAAATATATATTAATTAATTAATTAATCTCCATTAATTAATTTCTCATAATTAAATTCATATTTAATGAAATTAAATATAAATTTAATTTATACTATATATCCAATAACCCAGATTTAGTTTCAAGTCATATTAGGGACTTTGCAATCTTATTGCAAATCAAACCTCATTAATTAATTAATTAAACTCTTTAATTAATCAATTAAATCACATTTTAAATGGTTATTAGCTTGTGTAGATGTGTGACTTACTAGGCTCATTACTTCTTGGCAATGAGAAATTATATTAACACTTAATATCATTAGAACTCTTTCTTACCGCAAATGATTTCTCTAAATCATTTTAGGCATCTCATAGACTATGGTTGACACCTAGCATAGTATGCCATGGCCACCCAATCAGTAATGAGGAATACCTTAAATGAACCTTTACTCATATGTTACCATGCACTAGAATCTCTCTGTTACAAAATCCCAATTCGAGCTGGAGTCATAGTTAATGTCAAACCCCATTTGCTATGAACATTATGTTCTCTTTTAATTCCAGTTCTTGATTAATTAGATTTTCTTATCAGAAACTCTTTTCTGACTAAATCAGTCTGTCCTGGCCAGGAACTTGAAACATTAAGAACAATTAAATGAATATATGATTTTATCCCTATTTACTTAGGGTTACGGATTCTATCTTGATCAACACTTATCTCCATATATAACTAGTAGAAGCCAACACATGCCCATATATCCATACACAGTATAAGTATGAAAGCAGTATCAAACTCAAACCACCTATATACAAGACAACTGTGTTATCTTAGGTCCAAAGATTATATGCACTGATATGATATATGACAATGCATTGACAAGAGTAAACTCCATGTGCTTGTCATAAGCGTCATTGATTCGGCCTGCTTATCATGTATAAGTGCCTATCATGTTTGTTAAGTGGCATGAGACTCACCATTCCATCTTATTTATATCTCATATAAATACCTTGGGAACAAACATGATTACAATCTTTCTAGATAAGTCATGTCCTTTGTGAAGTATCCTCACTTGTGAATTAATTTATGATACTTTGTGCTAGAAATACTGTCACTCATATTCTTAACAACTTAAGAATAGAATTTCTAATGAATTATCAATGAACCTTTTCTATTACACATAAATATATTATGTAAACGGAAAAGTGAAATTTCCTTTTTGTTAATAAAATATGTACAAGATACATATAAAATGATATGCTCTAGGGCATACTACTAACAATCTCCCATTAGCACTACAGCCATTCATTACAATATCTTAGACCCATCTTCTCAAGATGTCGGTCTAATTGAGTTTATGACATAGGCTTTGTGAATGGATCAGCTAGATTTTTGGATGACGCGATTTTTTGCATGGCTACACTGCCTCGCCCAACTATCTCTCTGATAATGCGGTAGTGCCTTTCTATGTGTTTGAATTTATGGTGAGACCGGGGTTCCTTAGCCTATATGACTGCTCCATTGTTGTCACAGTAGAAAGGAACTATTGACTCTATGGAAGGAACTACTGCAAGTTCTATCACGAACTTCTTTATCCAAATAGCCTCTTTTGCAGTATCTGATGCAGCAATGTACTCGGCCTCTGTAGTGGAATCAGCAGTTGTATTGTGTTTGGAACTCTTCCAACTAACTGCACCTCTATTACAAATGAACACAAACCAAGAGGTAGACTTTCTATCATCGATATCTTATTGAAAATCGGAATCAGTATAACCATCCAATTACAAGTCACCACCTCCATAAATCAAGAATAAATCCTTAGTTCTTCTTAAGTACTTAAGGATATTCTTGACAGCTATCTAGTGTTCCAAACCTAGATTGGATTGAAACCTGTTAGTCAAACTAATAGCATACGTGATATCCGCCCTAGTACACATCATTGCATACATTAAACTTCTAATAGCAGAAGCATATGGAATCCTGGCCATTTTATCTCTTTCTTCTGGTGTTTTTGGAGACATTTCTTTAGAAAGATGGATACCATGCCTTACTGGTAACAATCCTCTCTTGGAATCAAGCATGTTAAACCTCTTTAACACCTTTTCCAAGTATAGACTTTGGGATAAACCAATTATTCTTTTCACTCTATCTCTATAGATGCGAATTCCAAGAATATAGGTTGCCTCTCCTAAATCTTTCATGGAGAATGTATTTGACAACTATACCTTGACGGTTGTCAACATACCTATATCATTACCTATCAATAGAATGTCATCCACATATAAGACAAAAAAAGTGATAATACTATCACTAACCTTCTTATATATACATAGTTCATCCACATTTTTGATAAAACCAAATGACTTAATGGCTTCATTAAAATGGATGTTCCAACTCCTCAAAGCTTATTTTAACCCATAAATGGATTGCTTTAGCTTGCACACCTTGAAACTATCTTGGGATTCAAAACCCCTAGGTTGTTCTATGAAAATGTTTTCATCAATGTATCCATTGAGAAAAGCTATTTTGACATCCATCTGCCAAATCTCATAATCATAGTATGCAGCTATTGCTAACAGAATCCTAATTGATTTAAGCATGACAACAGGCGAGAAAGTCTCCTCATAGTCGATTCCTCGCCTTTGGTGAAACCCTTTCACTACTAGCCTTGCTTTTTAGGCCTCTATCTTTCCATTAGAACCAATTTTCTTTTTGAAAACCCATTTATTCCTATAGGTACAATATCTTCACGTGGGTTAATAAGGTCCCAAACTTGGTTCTTATACATGGAATCAATTTCGAATTTCATAGCTTCAATTCATTGTAAAGAATCTATATCTGATATAACTTTTTCATAGGTAAGAGGATCATCTCCATGATCTATTTCTTCATAAGTAAACAAATCTTTTTCATTTTCATGAAGAAAACCATAGCTCACTAGTGGGTGAGATATCCTGGTCGATCTGCGAGGAATTACTGTACATGTTTCATCAATAGGTGTAGGTTGACTAGATGGATCTATATCCATTTGATCTGTTGGTTGGTCAGAATTCTCCTTTTCTAACTCTATTTGTCTTCTTTTGCCACCTTCTTGAATAAACTGTTGTTTAAGAAATATGGCATCTCTGCTTACCATAGCGTTTTGTGATGTAGGCAAATAAAAATAATATCCAAAACTTTCTTTTAGATATCTAACAAATCGACTTTTTTCTGATCTAGTTTCCAATTTATCAGTGTTCAGCTTTTTAATATAAGCTGGACAACCCCAAATCTTAACATGCTTAAGACTCGGTTTTCTTCCATGCCATATCTCAAAAGTTGTGGAAGAAACAGATTTTGATGGAATCCTATTCAGAATATGAAAAGCTGATTCTAATGCAAATCCCCAAAAGGAGATTGACATATTAGTATAGCTCATCATACTGCGTACCATATCTAATAGGGTACGATTTCTCCTTTCAGATGCACTATTTAGTTGTGGCATTCCTGGAAGAGTCAGTTGGGAGACAATGCCATGCTCTTTCAAGTATCTTCAGTACTTAAGTATTCACCTCCACGATCTGATCAAAGAGTTTTAATACTTTTTCCTGTTTGATTTTCTACTTCACATTTAAATTCTTTGAAATTATCAAAGGATTCATGTTTGTGTTTCATCAAATATAAATACCCAAACCTTGATTTATCATCAGTAAAGGTAATAAAGTAATGAAAACCGCCTCTAGCCATTTCCTTAAATGGACCACATACATCACTATGTGTCAATTCCAAAATATTTTCAGCTCTTAACCCTTGTCCAACAAAAATTGATCTAGTCATTTTACCTTGAAAGCTGGATTCACAAGTTGGAGTAGGTTCAGAACCCAATGAGGATAAAATCCCCATTTTCTCCAGCTTTGTAATCCTATCTTCTGCAACATGACCTAATCTTAAGTGCCAAATATATTTTGAACTTGAGTTGATTTTCATCATGGCATTACATTCATTTAGATTGCTTGCATTAGATTTGTATTTAACATTAATATCTAAATAATAAAGTCCATCATGAATATAACTCGAGCCAACATATTCATTTCTAAAATAAATATTGCAAACATCATTTGTGAACTGAAATTCATAGGCATTTCTAGTCAAACTAGATATAGAAATGATGTTCTTAAATCCATCAGGTACATACAAAACATTATTTAAATACAAAATATGTCTACACATGTATAAAGATTTAGATCCTATGGCTAAAGCTTCAATAGTTGAGCCATTGCCAACCCAGAGTCTAATATCTCGTGACTGCAAGCTGCTACTATTTGCTAGCTCCTGCATATGATAAGTAATGTGAGAACTGGCACCAGTATCTAAAACCCAAGCTGTATATGAACTATGAGTATCATCAGAATCTAAATAATAAGACACAGACATAACTTCTGAAGCTCTATCCTTTTGTTTGGCTCTCTTCTTGGAAAGTCCAGGAATTTGAGGTTTCTTATTCTTATTGCCCTTCTTCTTTTTGGACTTTCCAGCAGAAGAAGAAGATATAATCAAAGCCACCTCCTTTCCTTTATTACCCGGTGTTAGTAGTATGCCCTAGAGCATATCATTTAGTATGTATCTTGTACATGTTTTATTAATAAAAGGCATTTCCACTTTTCTATTTACATAAGATATTTATGTGTAATAGAAAAGGTCCATTGATATTTTGTTAGAAATTCTATTCTTAAGTTGTTAAGAATATGAGTGATAGAATTTCTAGTACAAAGTTTCATAAATAGGTTCACAATTGAGGATACTTCATAATAAGGACATGATTTATCTAGAAAGATTATATTTATGTTTGTTACCAAGTTATTTATATGAGATATAAATAAGATGGAATGGTGAGTCTCATGCCATATAGCAAACATGATAGGCACTTATAAATGATAAGTAGGCCGAACTAGTGACACTTACGACAAGCACATAGAGTTTATTCTTGTCAATGTTTTTTCATAAATCATATCAGTGTATATAATCTTTAGACCTGAGATAGCAAGTTATCTTATATATAGGTAGTTTGAGTTTCATACTGCTTTCATACTTGTACTGTGTATGGGTATATGGGCATGTGTTGGCTCCTACTAGTTATATATGGAGATAGGTGTTGATCAAGATAGAATCTGTTCATCTAAGTAAATAGAGATAATGTCACACCCTACCCCTCAGTAAGGCATAACATGATCCCGTAGTATACCTAATGAATTACCAACTTCGTCTACTGATAACCCATTAAATACACTACAGGGGATTTTAAAACTTTTCTTACTACTTTTACAGTGGTGAGCACTATTTACAGGTGTTAAAAATTTTTTCGAACTAAAGTGAAACAGCTAACACATTTGAATTATTAGTAATTTCTGTAAAAATTTTGGCGGAGTGCCATATATATTTTGAATAAAACAGTTCTTCAAAAACCTGTAAAAAACACTTTAAATATATTTCTCAATCTCAAACTCCAACATTTAATCAACACAATATGTTTCTCAACTCAAATCCATAATAATTTTTCAATATTTCCAAAGGCTGAGATAAAAGAAATATAGTACAAATTTTACAAGCCAAAATAATTCACAATTTATTTTACAACTTCAATGTACAATTTTAATTTACAACTGCTCAAAACCAAGAACACTTTATACATACAGTGAACATACATTACAATACAAAATGCAAAGTGTAGTATACTCAATATACCCGATAATCTTTCATTGAAGCACTAGCAGCCTAGTCTGCTGCCCTGTCAGTTTGTCTACCTGCGACAGCAATGAAAAGCTATCGCTGAGCCATTGTCTCAGTGGTGCACAACATTAATCAAATAAAACTTAAAATCACAAATCATAAGTCATATAAATAGTGGATACTTAAAACCATAGTTAAATTCAAAGGCAATGAATGTCAATAAGAATTTAAACTCCATTTCACAATATCACAATAAATCTCAATAAATCAAAACATGGATAAATTCAAAAGATAGTGAATGTCAATAAGAATTTAAACTCCATTTCACAATCTCACAATACATATCAATAAATCACATACACAGCTTAATCATGTTCCAAAGTTCAATTCGTCCCAAAAGCCGATGGCTAATGAGGAATTCAATTCGTCCCAAAAGCCGATGGCTAATGAAGAATAACATAGCTAGCTAGCAATAATATGAGTACTCATTCTATTCATCCTCAACAGGCACATACCTCAACACTTCAGCCAGAGAGGGAATTCAATTCGTCCCACTAGACAAGCTAGCGAGGAATTCAATTAATAAACATGATAGCTGTGATTTCAAAACATTTACAATGCTTTTCAATCAATAAGTATCCATCAAATATCATTCAAACAATTTTTCACAGTTTCAAACCATTTACAATGCTTTTCAAGCAATAAGTATCCATTCAAACACATTTCCACAATTTAAAAAAATAATATACGAATAGTCATAATTTATTTCAATTGAAAAATTCAAAAGAAATAACTGTTGTGCACAAACCTCTGATAACTGTCTTTTGGTTTTGACTCAATGTTTCCTTTCCTTTCCCTGAGTCTTTGCTAACTGAGAAACACAATTTGAAGTGTTTCAGTACTCATTTAAACTGTCTCTAAAAAATTGGTCACTTTAGGTCATTTTAGGTCATTTTAGGTTCGGCCAGTTTTTGGACCCGAATTTGTGCAAGCTATTTGACTTGATTATGGTCATTTCTGGGTGTTGGTGTCTTCATAAGAGTTGTAGATATATGTCTTATCTATTCATGGTAAACATTTCATGTCAATTGGACCTGTTTTGAGTGAGTTATGGCCAAAACATCAACTGCTGCCCAAATGGTCAATTTTTAGGCCTTAAATGCACTAATCCGGATTTGGTCATTTTTCAAGTTACCTTCCAAGCAGAATTTTGGTAAGCTTCCTTCATGAAAGTTGGCACTTTTTGTGCCTAGTTTCACCTCTAATTGGTCTCATGCCAATTGGAGTCGCACACTTAAGGTTCTAAGCCAAAACACACACTGCCCTATTGTATATTGTCCATCACTCATCAATGGACACATTTAACATTACCAAGTTACACATTCATGCCATTTCTGTTTTATACCATACCATAAACATATTTCACAACACATTTTTTGTCATTTTGGTAGCCTATAACCACACTCAATATGCACCTTATTGTACAGAATTTACCAAGTCCAATTTACACACAATTTAACTACATAATATAGCTCATTTACATGTCCAAACTCAAACTCTTATACATATATACATGCTTACATAACAAGTGCCATAATTCAACAATAATATTCCATAAACCAAACCATGACATAACATATTTTGGTTCACACTTCAAGTTGCCGATTCATACATCTCTCTCAATTAACTTCCAAGCTTCCAAAATCAAGTGCACATTCACATATACATTTAGTATACATCACCCAATTTTTTCCTACACACATAAACACTTCATCAACACTTTAATCTACCATTTACATACAAGGATAAACTGTTCTTATGGAGTTTCCATGGCTGCCAAAAATATTCATCTCCCTTAAAACATCAAACTCCAAAAATCTTTCCACAATTCAACTATCCATAACATCCACACAAACTTTAATGAAGCAAGCATCAAAAATACCTACTTACCACTTTGGAAACTCTTCAAAACCTTGACTAAACTTGATCTTCTTGCTGCCTATCTACTGCCCAAGTGGTGTAGAGCAATTTTAGTGAAGGAAGCTTGAGGTTTCCATGGTTGGATCATGCTTGCATGAAGCTTCAAGGTGGGATGGCAATGGTGGACTCTTCTTCACCATTTTCGACTGGATTTTGAGAGGTGAGGAAGAAGATGAACAATCTATCCAAATGAAGGTGTAGTGGTCCACTTAGGTGAGTTAGTGGAGCACTATGTGTTAATTTAATGTTTATTTCTCCTAAGGTTTCATTTTCCCACATTTAACTCTCAATTTTTGCTATTTAAACTATGTACCACCAATTTAATTTTTCATGAAATTTTCCAAGTGTAATATCATTTATTTTTAATGGAAATTTAGGTCAAAAGACAACTCGGGGTGTCAAATGACCACAATGCCCCTGTTCGGGTTGCATTCCCGATTTTTATCGTTTTATCGATTTCTCACTTTTTTTATACTAATTAATTAATTTTTCTTTGATATTTCTAATGACATTTATACTTCAATAGGTCTTTATTTAAGTCCTAAAAATATTTTATAGGGTTTCCCATGGTCCAGGGCTAGTCAAAGGTCTACGCCGCAACTTCCCGGTGCGGTCACCCATCGCTAGGGTTCTCGACTCGTTTAACTTGGTTACATTTCATTGTTATTATTTTTCCTTTATTTTTCTTGCATTTTCTTTTATTATATTTCGTTATTTTATGTCTCCTCATCCATATCTAAGTGTAGTTCTAAGCATCCTAGCTGTCCGGACAACACTGGTCACCAGAACAGTAGAACGCACTACCGAACATAGGGTATTACAATTCTCTCCCCCTTAAAATAAATTTTGTCTCGAATTTTACCTAGCATTAGTCTCTGAACAGCTGTGGGTGCTGTCTCCTCATATTCTCTTCACGTTCCCAAGTAGCTTCCTGGCCTGAATGATGGTTCCACAGCACTTTAACCAGGTGTATTTGTTTGTTCCTCAGTTGCTTCACCTCATAAGCCAGAATTTCTATGGGTTCTTCCCCATATGAGAGGTCTGGATTTACTTCAATCTCTTCAACTGATAGTACATGAGATGGGTCAGATCTGTACCTCCTTAACATGGACACATGAAAGACACTGTGTATCCTTTCTAGCTCTGGAGGTAATGCCAACTAATATGCCAAAGGACCCACACTTTCCAGAACCTCATATGGTCCGGTGAAACGAGGACTCTGTTTCCCCTTTCTGCCAAATCTCATAATGCTCTTCCAAGGAGAAACTTTGAGGAATACCTTATCACCCACTGCATATTCAATGTCTCTTCTCTTTAGATCAACATAGGACTTCTAACAGTCTGATGCAGCCTTGAGTCTATCTCTGATCAATTTGATCTTTTTCTCTGTCTGCTGAATAATTTTTGGCCCAATCATCTTTCTTTCACCTACTTCATCCCAACATAGGGGAGTTCTGCACTTTCTGCCATACAAAGCTTCATATCAATGCTTAATTGGTAGCTGTTGTTATAAGTAAACTCAATCAAAGGCAAGTGTGTATCCCAACTACCTTCAAACTCAATCACACAAGCCCGTAGCATATCCTCCAATATCTGAATTACCCTTTCAGACTGGCCATCTGTCTGTGGGTGGAATGTTGTGCTAAAGTTCAATCTAGTTCCTAGGGCTCTCAAGACTACCCTGCAATCTATAAGTGAACCTAGGATCTCTCCGATACAATCGATACTGGTACTCCATGCAACTTTACAATCTCATATATGTACAATCTGGCCAATCTTTCCAGGCTATAGTCCATCCGGACTGGCAAAAAGTGAGCAGACTTGGTTAGTCTGTCAACTATAATCCATACTGCATCATGACTATTCTGTGTCCTCGGAAGTCCCGTAACAAAATCCGTAGTTATCCGTTCCCATTTCCACTCTAGTACTGGCAATGGATGTGACAAACCAGCTGGAACTTGATGTTCTGCCTTTACTTACTGACAAATATGGCATTTGAAAACAAATTCAGCTATATCCCTCTTTATACCCATCCACCAGTAATGCTCTTTTAGCCCTCTGTACATTTTAGTTCCACCAGGATGCATAGCAAAAGGAGACTCATGTGCTTCCTTCATAATGATTCATCTCAATTCCACATCATTAGGAACGCACATTCTGCCCTGATGTAACAATAAACCATCATCTCTCACAAAAGAATTCAGGTTTCTTGCCCTGCTAGACTTCTTTCAGTAGCTTCTGATATTTTTTATCACTCTGAGCAGCCATTCTGATCTGATCAATCAACACTGGCTGTACATGCCATGCAACTACTGTCTGTCCCTCATCATCAATCTCTAAACTAGCATGTTGTGCTTTCAATTCATGTACCCTGAACAAAGGAGAAACTCTAAGACTTGCCATAGTCTTGCGACTTAAGGCGTCAGCCACCACATTTGCTTTCCCTAGCTGATAGTCTATTAAGCAATCATAGTCTTTATTGAGTTCTATCCATCTCCTCTGCCTCAAGTTCAATTCCTTATGGGTGCCTAAGTACTTCAAGCTCTTGTGATCTATGTAAATGTAGCATTTCTCACTATACAAATAGTGTCTCCAGATCTTTAGAGCAAAAACAATAGCTGCTAGCTCCAAATCATGTGCTGGGTCGTTCCTCTCATGCGGTTTCAGCTGGCGTGATGCATAAGCAATGACATTCCGATCTTGCATCAGTACACAGCCTAACCCATTGTGAGAAGCATCACTATAAACTGTGTATTCTTTACCCAGTGTAGGTAAAGTAAGGATTGGAGCTTTAGTCAAACACCTCTTTTAACTCATCAAAACTCTGCTGGCATTTATCTGTCCACTGAAATTTTACATCTTTCCGAAGTAGCTTGGTCAGTGGAGAAGATAACATAGAAAACCCTTTCACAAACCAGTGGTAATATCCAGCTAAACCCAGAAAACTGTGAATTTCTATGATATTCCTGGGCGGCTTCCAATTAAGGATAACTTCTGCCTTGCTGGAATCTACCTTGATCCCTTTAGCTGACATAACATGTCCCAAGAAGGAGATTTCTTTCAGCCAAAATTCACATTTCGACAATTTGGCATATAGCTGTTTCTCCCTTAAAGTCTGTAGTACAATCCGTAGATGTCTGTCATGCTCCTCTACATTCCTCAAATATATCAAAATATCATCAATAAACACCACCACAATTTGGTCGAGATATGGTCTAAAGATAGTGTTCATCAAATCCATAAAAGCAGCTGCAGCATTAGTTAACCCGAATGGCATTACTAAAAACTCATAGTGGCCATATCGAGTTCTGAAAGCAGTTTTTGGAATACTCTGCTCTTGCACTTTTAACTGATAATAACCCGATCGTAAATCAATTTTGGAGAATACAGCTGCACCTTTCAACTGATAAAACAGATCATCAATGCGAGGCAATGGATATTTGTTCTTTATTGTCACCTTATTCAATTGCCGATAGTCAATACATAAGCGAAGAGTGCCATCTTTCTTCTTAACAAACAATACTGGCGCTCTCCAAGGTGACACACTAGGCGGATGAAGCCCTTTTCAAGTAGTTCTTGCAACTATACCTTCAACTCCTTCAACTCTGCTGGTGCCATTTTGTATGGTGTTATGGAGATTGGATCCACACCAGGTAGAACATTAATTTCAAACTGTACCTCTCTTTTTGGAGGTAATCCTAGAAATTCATCAGGAAACACATATGGAAAGTCATATACTGTAGGGATGTCCCTCAATGCTGGACTCCCCACTTGGGTGTCTACCACATGTGCCAAATATGCTTCACACTCCTTTCTGATCATTTTTCTGGCTAGTGTAGCCGAAATGATGTTTGATGGCAATAGCTGCCTCTCCCCATGTATTACCACGTCACTGTACTGAGGGAGACTAAAAGTGACTGTCTTCAGCCTACAGTCAATCATGGCGTGATGCCTGGCTAACCATTCTATGCCTAAGATGATATCATAATCTCTGAATGACATTTCAATGAGATCAGACAGAAAAGTGTGTCCTTGGATCACCAAAGGACAATTTCTATACATTCTATTAACCCTGACGTCTTGTCCTAACGGACTTGTTACTAGCACCTCAAAGTCCATTTTTGTACATGGAACAACAATGCAATCAATGATGCTAGCACTCACATAAGAATGGGTAAAACCCGGATCAAATAACACAAACACATCTTGATTAAAAGTTGAGAAGGTACCAGCTACAACATCAGATGTCTCGGCCTCTTCTTTCTGTCTCATTGCATAGACTCTAGCTGAAGCGCTGTCTTGCTCTGACTGTTTCACTGTGCCTTGGCTGCCTGCTGGGCTACCTCTACCCCTACCTCTACCTTTGCTAGGTGGTTGTGAACCTCTGGTGACAGGGCTCTGAACTGACCCTTCTACAGTAGTAGGAGGTGATCCAACTCTGCGAGTACTGGTGCAGTCCTTTGCAAAGTGCCCTATGCCTCCACAGTTATAACAGGCTCCAATAGCCTTGTAGCATACCCCACCATGATTTCTTCCACAAGTTTCACATTGGCGAGGAGGGTAGGAAACCTCTGGTACTCTGCTGACCAGATAGATGAGGTTTCTATCTTGAATATCTTTCCCTACCAGACTTCTTACCTCCTCTCTGTGTCCCCATGGTTCTTCCTCTTTCCAGAGGGACCACCGAACTCTGTTCTACTGACTTTCCCTCTTTTTCTGTCTTCTCTGATTTCTTTTTCTCTGGGTCCACTTCAGATTCAATTCTTTCTAACTCTAGTGCTTGATAAATAAGTTCAGAGAAGTTAGTGTGTTTGAATCCTACCACTTGTAATATGATACTGGGCTTCAAGCCGGTTTCAAACCTCTTACATCTCTCCCTGCTGGTAGCAAGTAGACTTACTGCATAATGGCTCAAGCGGGAAAATTCCCTTTCATTTTCAGCCACTGATCTACTCCCCTGTTTCAGACTTAAGAACTCTTGCAGCTTCTGGTCCACATAAGCATCAGGGACATATTTTTGTCTGAACTCCCTGAGAAAGTCATTCCATGTTAGCACTGAAGGTTCTACCAGACTGTGGGGAATGGTTTTCCACCAGTCATATGCATCCCCCTGTAGCAGAGATACTGAATATTCAAATCTGAGCTCCTCTGTACAATGTAGCTTCTTGAATACCCTATCCATTCTCTCTAACCACTATTCTGCCTCTAGAGGATCTACTATCCCCTTGAACTCAGTAGCCTTATATTTTATCAATTTGTCATACTGCCTAGCAGAAGACTGTGGTTTTACCACTGGTGTCTGTAGTGGGACTTGAGTAAGCACATTACCAGCCATCTGTTGGAACATTGCAGCCATCTGCTGAGTGAACTGAGTAGGAACTGCGATACTGAGGGGGCAGGTGCTGTTGATCCACAGACATTGTGTAGGGCTGGGGCATCTCCTTATACCTTAGCCTCTATAGATTGATTGACTGAACGATCACCCTCTTCCATAGTCAATGTGAGGATCTTAAACCTCCTGAACAAATAACACAAGAAGATTTTCTCCTGTTAGGGCATATTTATAATGTAATGTACTGTATGTATTAAACAATGACATTAAGTAGTTGTACTATGAAGAAAGAATATTCAAATTACAGGTGAAAATAGAATTTAAAAACTAGCTCTGATACCACTTAAACATGTCACACCCTACCCCTCTGTAAGGCATAACACGATCCCATAGTATACCTAATGAATTACCAACTTCGTCTACTGATAACCCATTAAATACACTACAAGGGATTTTAAAACTTTTCTTACTTCTTTTAGAGTGGTGAGCACTATTTTACAGGTGTTAAAAATTTTTTTGAACTGAAGTGAAACAGCTAACACATTTGAATTATTAGTAATTTCTGTAAAAATTTTGGCAGAGTGCCATCTGTATTTTGAATAAAACAGTTCTTCAAAAACCTGTAAAAAGCACTTCAAATATATTTCTCAATCTCAAACTCCAACATTTAATCAACACAATATGTTCCTCAACTCAAATCCACAATAATTTTTCAATATTTCCAAAGGCTGAGATAAAAGAAATATTGTACAAATTTTACAAGCCAAAATAATTCACAATTTATTTTACAACTTCAATGTACAATTTTAATTTACAACTGCTCAAAACCAAGAACACTTTATACATACAGTGAACATACATTACAATACAAAATGTAAAGTGTGGTATACTCAATATACCCGATAATCTCTCACTGAAGCACTAGCAGCCTAGTCTGCTGCCCTGTCAGTTTGTCTACCTGCGATAGCAATGAAAAGCTATCGCTAAGCCATTGTCTCAGTGGTGCACAACATTAATCAAATACAACTTAAAATCACAAATCATAAGTCATATAAATGATGGATATTTAAAACCATAGTTAAATTCAAAGACAGTGAATGTCAATAAGAATTTAAACTCCATTTCACAATATCACAATAAATCTCAATAAATCAAAACATGGTTAAATTTAAAAGAAAGTGAATGTTAATAAGAATTTAAACTCCATTTCACAATCTCACAATAGATATCAATAAATCACACACACAGTTTAATCATGTTCCAAAGTTCAATTCGTCCAAAAAGCCGATGGCTAATGAGGAATTCAATTCGTCCCAAAAGCCGATTGCTAATGAGGAATAACATAGCTAGCTAGCAATAATATAAGTACTCATTCTATTCGTCCTCAACAGGCACACACCTCAACACTTCAGCCAGAGAGGGAATTCAATTCGTCCCACTAGATAAGCTAGCGAGGAATTCAATCAATAAACATGATAGTTGTGGTTTCAAACCATTTACAATGCTTTTCAATCAATAAGTATCCATCAAATATCATTCAAACAATTTTTTACAGTTTCAAACTATTTACAATGCTTTTCGAGCAATAATTATCCATTCAAACACATTTCCACAATTTAAAACAATAATATACAAATAGTCATAATTTATTTCAATTGAAAAATTCAAAAGAAATAATTGTTGTGCACAAACCTCTGATAACTGTCTCTTGGTTCTGACTCAGTGTTTGCTTTCCTTTTCCTGAGTCTTTGCTAACAGAGAAACACAACTTGAAGTGTTTCAGTACTCATTCAAACTATCTCAAAGAATAAAGCTTAATAATTAACTTATTGAATTCTATTATTTCCTTAGTCAACCTAAGATGTTGACCCTCGATGCATTCTAGGTGAATTAAGTTTTAATATTACCAATATGTCACATTTATAGCCTTTATGGTATTGGTACATGTTACCAAATTCATTTCCATGTATATTGTGTTTAATTGTAATTTGTCGAATCCTGGTATACTAATTTGACCTAGCCTGATGACCTAGTTTCCGCGGTTTTTGAGTTTCGATCAAAATTACAAACTTGTAGATCTATGTCTTATTGAACACGGGGCAAAATTTCAGGTCATTCTGAGTTTACTAGACCAAGTTATGGTCATTTTACTATTGCTGGTCAGAATGTACCAAAATTAGTCTCTTTAGGTCATTTTAGTTCATTTTAGGTTTGGCCAGCTTTTGGACCTGAACTTGTGTAGTCTATTTGACTTACTTATGGTCATTTCTGGGTGTTTGTGTCTTCATAAGAGTTGTAGATATATGTCTTAACTATTCATGGTAAAAATTTCATGTAAATTGGACCTGTTTTGAGTGAGTTATGGCCAAAACATCAATTGCTGCCCAAATAGTCAATTTTCAGGCCTTAAATGCACTAATCCGGATTTGGTCATTTTTCAAGTTACCTTCTAAGCAGAATTTTGGTAAGCTTCCTTCATGAAAGTTGGCACTTTTTGTGCCTAGTTTCACCTCCAATTGGTCTCATACCAATTGGAGCCACACACTTAAGGTTCTAAGCTAAAACACACACTGTCCTATTGTACATTGTCCATCACTCATCAAAGGACACATTTAACATTACCAAGTTACACATTCATGCCATTTTTGTTTTGTGCCATAACATAAACACATTTCACAACACATTTTTGGTCATTTTGGTAGCTTATAACCACACTTAATATGCACCTTATAGTACAGAATTTACCAAGTCCAATTTACACACAATTTAACTACATAATATAGCTCATTTACATGTCCAAACTCAAACTCTTATACATATATACATGCTGCCATAACAAGTGCCATAATTCAATAATAATATTCCATAAACCAAACCATGACATAACATATTTTGGTTCACACTTCAAGTTGTCGATTCATACATCTCTCTCAATTAACTTCCAAGCATCCAAAATCAAGTGTACATTCACACATACATTTAGTATACATCACCCAATTTATTCCTACACAAATAAACACTTCATCAACACTTTAATCTACCATTAACATACAAGGATAAACTGTTCTTATGGAGTTTCCATGGCTTCCAAAAAATTACATCTCCCTTAAAACATCAAACTCCAAAAATCTTTCCACAATTCAACTACCCATAACATCCACACAAACTTTAATGAAGCAAGCATCAAAAATACCTACTTACCACTTTGGAAACTCTTCAAAACCTTAACTAAACTTGATCTTCTTGCTGCCTATCTACTGCCTAAGTGGTGTAGAGCAATTTTAGTGAAGGAAGCTTGAGGTTTCCATGGTTGGATCATGCTTGTATTAAGCTTCGAGGTGGGACGGCAATGGTGGACTCTTCTTCACCATTTTCGGCTGGATTTTTAGAGGTGAGGAAGAAGATGAACAATCTGTCCAAATGAAGGTGCAGTGGTCCACTTAGGTGAGTTAGTGGAGCACTATGTGTTAATTTAATGTTTATTTATTCGAAGGTTTCATTTTCCCACATTTAACTCTCAATTTTTGCTATTTGAGCTATGTACCACCAATTTAATTTTTCATGACATTTTTCAAGTGTAATATCATTTATTTTTAATGGACATTTAGGTCAAAAGACAACTTGGGGTATCAAATGACCACAATGCCCCTGTTTGGGTTGTATTCCTGATTTTTCCAGAATAATCGATTTTTGTCGTTTTCTCGATTTCTCACTTTTTTGTACTAATTAATTAATTTTTCTTTGATATTTCTAATAATATTTATACTTCAATAGGTTTTTATTTAAGTCCTAAAAATATTTTCTAGAGTTCCCCACAGTCCAGGGCTAGTCAACGGTCCACGCCACAACTTCCTGGTGCAGTCACCCATCGCTAGGGTTCTCGGCTCGTTTAACTTGGTTACATTTCATTGTTACTATTTTTCCTTTGTTTTTCTTGTATTTCATTATTTTATGTCTCCTCATCCATATCTAAGTGTAGTTCTAAGCATCCTAGCTTTCTGGACAACACTGGTCACCGGAACAGTAGAACGCACTACCGAACATAGGGGTGTTACAGATAAAATCCTATGTTAATTTAATTATTCTTGATGCTTCAACTTCCTGGCCAGGACATATAGATTTAATCAGAAAAGATTTTCTGATTTGAAAATCTTTTTAATCAAGAACTGGAATTAAAGGAGAACATAATATTCATAGCAAATGGAGTTTGACATAAACCATGACTCCAGCTTGAGTTGGGATTTTCTAACAGAGAAATTCCAGTGCATGGGAACATATGATTATAGGTTCATTTAAGGTAAACCTTATTACTAATTGGATGGCCATGGCATGCTATGCGAGTGTGAACCATGGTCTATGAGGTGCACAAAATGATTTAGAGAAATCATTTATGGTAAGAAAGAGTTCTGATGATATTAAGAGTTGATATCATATCTCATTGCCAATTGGTGATGAGCCTAGTAAGTCACACACATATACAAGTTATCACCTAATTAAATATAATTTAATTAATTAATTAAAGAGTTTAATTGATTAATTAAATAGGTTTGGTTTGCAATTAGATTGCAAAGTCCCTAGCATGACTTGAAACCAAATCTAGATTATTGGATGTATAGTATAAGTTAAATTTATATTTAAAGTGTTTAAATATGAATTTAATTAATGAGAAATTAATTAATAGAGATTAATTAATTAATTTATATTTGATATAAATTGATTAGAAGAAGAGAAATAATTATTTTGACTTAAGAACTCAAAATCAAGACACAGGGGCATTTTGGTCATTTCACAGGGTGACATGTGGCACCATGAAATGGTGACACATGGCATTACACATAAGCTTGCCAAATGTCTTTTAATCATGTAAGATGATTAAAATTAAAATTAAATATAGGTTTGACACTTGGCACAATGTGATTGGGTCAATTAAACCTAGAACCAATCAAAGGGTGACATGTGGCAAGGGTTTAAGTGGTGACCTAGCTATATAAGTGTTGTTATGAAAAAATAAAACACACAAGCTGCTGCCTCCCATTGTGTGCCGCCACCCTTGAGACTTATATTCTCTCTTCCTCTTCATCTCTCATCAATTCAAAGAGATTAGCCATCAATCTCTTGAGTTAAAAAATACTAGAAATTATTTCTAGTGTCCTGTTTACATCTTTAATCTCTTAAAAGGCAAAACTTGATTTTCTAATTAATAGAAAAAGCTTTAGAAGCTGTTCAAGGGCTGCCATAGGTGTTCTTGGTGTGGACAAGCTAGAGAGACAACATCTGCTGTCCTGAAGACAAATCTCAAAGGCACAAATACACTGCAATGCATCAAGAGGTTAGTGTGTTTGTTCTTGATTTAATCTAGGATTCTAAAATTAATCTGATTAATTTTAAAATCTTAAATGACAAATATAGATCCAAAAACATATTAAAAGAGTTTTAATATGTTGTTTACCATTGAAATCAAATAGATAAAAATAAATCTTGCATGATGCATATGACCCTAGGTGAAAATTTTTGAATTCAATGGTATAAACTTGTGTTTTTCACGCTTTCGTTCCTTCAATTGGTATCAGAGCCACTATATTTGCCATTTAAATTGTTAATTGTATGATTTAATTGTGTTATTTGATCATGAGATGATTAATCCATTGTTGGTTGCAATGGACGTGTGGCGGCATGCTTGAAGAACACCATCAATGGTGCTCATGGTTTGGCTTCATAGGTGGTGCAAAGGTCTGGTTTTTTAATTTGCAATTGCTCTATGATCTAAAAGCTCATCCTATGTCTAATTAAATTGTTTAATTAGAATTTTAATCACACAATTAAATTTTGATTCAAATTAGAATTTTAAAAATTGTTTGAATGTGATTCAACTCTAAATTTTAAAAGTTGTTTGAATGTGATTCAAATCTGAATTTTTAAAGTTGTTTGAATCATATTTAAATCTGATTTTTTAAAGTTGTTTGAATAATATTCAGATTTGAATTTTTAAAATTGTTTGACTATGATTCAAATCTGAATTTTTAAGGTTGTTTGAATGTGATTTAAATATGAATTTTTAAATTTGTTTGAATGAGATTCAAATCTAAATTTTTAAATTTATTTGAATCATATTCAAATCTGGATTTTTAAGTTGAATATGAGATATTCAATTTAATTTAAGTATGTATGTTTTATTTAATTGTTAAATAGTGATATGCATGATGGATGATCATGGACTATAAAAAGACAAATGTGATTGGATTTATTTCTTTTATGTTTCTTTGGGATTGTAAATTAATTAATTTATTTTAATTTATTTTGGGCATGTATTATTAAGTTTGTAATAATTTTTTGTTGTAATTACATTTATTTAAGTTCTTGTAAATTCGCCTTGGTATGCCAAGGATTGCTATGTAATATTGGATTGCAAGAAGTTCAAGGAGGTCAAGAGCATTGGTGGGACCAGTGGGAGGAATTCAAGATCAAGTGTTGATTATGTACTCCTTCAGCAATTCTTGTAAAATGAATGAATGAAATGCACCTAGGAATGCCCTGATTCAATCCTTGGTGGCTCAAAATTGAATCCCTTAGAAAGTCCATGATCATACCATATTAACTGCTTAGCCATGAATGCATGAGATGTATGGGAATGTATGCAATTATATGATATATGCATGCTAAATGGATAATGTGCAAAGTGAGACCTTTATAGTAATTAGGATGACTATAAAATCTTCCAAACAAATGATTAAGTTGGAAATGCTATAATTAAAGTAATTATAACATGGGCCCTCTATTAGGGCAATTATTTTAAGCAATTTTAAATAGTTGCATGAGATGCAATTAATTTAAGAGATTTTCTTAAGAATAATTGTTAAGCATGAGATGTCATAAATATGTAAATGGTTTGGTGCCCAATATTGGATGTACCTAAGGACATTAAAATTATTTGCATAATTACTGGCTCAATGGGATCAACTTAACTAATGCAAGATAAGTCAATAATGGATGTACCAGAGATTTTGAGCATTAGGGGCTAGGTAAAGGATTGAACCTCACATGAGATGTGATGGGCAAGGAGTTGCTCACTTATAGTTTATTGTAATTCTAATAACGGATGTACCCGAGGATGATCAATAGAATTATAAGAATTCAATCACCCCTAGAAATCCATCCAACTAGGATTTTCGTTTTCTACTTTGGAAGTGTAGGATTTGCTAAGTTAGTGGGAGGACCAATTTGATTAAAAGACCATAATCATTTTGGTTAATTACTTGATACATTTACTAATTAATCTAGTTATTTTCTACAGTTAATTTTCTGATAATAATGAGCACAGAACAACCACCCCTATATATTCTTGCAAGGATAGTTGATCGCAATAGGTTGACAGGACCTAATCTCTATGATTGGCTAAGAAATTTAAAACTTGTCCTGAACCTTGAACATATAGGATATATTCTATACTTAAATGTTCCTGGTCCCTTACCTCCAAAGGCCACACAAGAGGAACATAAAACTTTGGACAAGTGGAAGGAGCATGATATGAGAGCTAAGTGTTACATGCTTGCTTCCATGAGTAATGAATTATAGAAGCAACATGAGAACATGCAGAGTGTGAGTGAGATCCTCCTTCACCTACAAGAGTTGTATGGTGAGCATAGCAGGAATGCTAGGTATGAGATATCTAGGCAGCTGTTCTGTATGAGGATGTCTGAGGGACAGAATGTTGGGGATCATGTCCACAAGATGATTCGGCTGATTGAGCAGTTGGAACATCTTGACTTTAACATGGATTTCCAACTACTGACGGATTTGATCCTTCAGTCCCTTCCTGAGTTTTTTGGGAATTTTGTGACAAATTTCCATATGACTAAACAGGAATGCACCTTAGCTAGTTTACTCAACATGCTGGTTATTGCCCAAAAGAATATGTCGAGCAATAAAGGAAAAGAGGTAGCTTTGATTGCATCTTCTTCAGCTGGAAAGTCCAACAAGAAGAATGGTAATAAGAAAAAGAAATCTCAGATTCCTGGTCCTTCCAAGAAAATAACTAAACAGAAAGGGAAGACTAAAGCTGATGGAGGCAATGGAAAGTGTTTCCACTGCCAGAAGGATGGGCTCTAGAAAAAGGAACTGCCTAGAGTATCTTGCTTCTCTGAAGGACAAGAAGGATAGACCTTCGAAAGGTATGTCCATATATTGTTATTTAGATTCTGATGATACTCATAGTTCATCTACAGCTTGGGTTTTAGATACTAGTGCCAGTTCTCACATTTCTAAAAATATGCAGGAACTAGCAAATAGTAGCAGCTTGCGTTCTCAAGATGTTAGAGTCCGGATTGGCAATAGCTCAACTGTTGAAGCTTTAGCCATAGGATCTAAATCTTTTTATATGTTTAGACATGTTTTGTGTTTGGATAATATTGTATATGTACCTGATGCTTTTAAGAACATCATTTCTATATCTAGTTTGATTAGAAATGGCTATGAATTTCAGTTCACGGATGATGTTTGCAATATTTATTTTGGAAATAAATATGTTGGTTCGAGTTATATGAATGATGGTCTTTATTATTTGGATAATAATGACAAACACAAAATGAATGCAAGTGATCTAAATGAGTGCAATGCCATGGTGAAAACCAACTCAAGTTCAAAACATATTTGGCACTTAAGGTTATGTCATGCTGCAGAAGATAGGATTGCAAAACTGGAGAAAATGGGGATTCTATCCTCATTGGGCTCTGAGCCTACTCCAACTTGTGAATCTTGCCTTCAGGGCAGAATGACTAGATCACCCTTTGTTGGACAAGGGCTAAGAGCTGAAAATATTTTGGAGCTAATACATAGTGATGTATGTGGTCCATTTAAGGAAATGGCTAGAGGCAGTTTTCATTACTTTATTACCTTTACTGATGATAAATCAAGGTTTGGATATTTGTATTTGATGAAATACAAACATGAATCTTTTGAAAAGTTTAAAGAATTTAAATCTAAAGTAGAAAATCAAACAGAAAAGAGTATTAAAGCTCTTCAATCAGATCGTGGAGGTGAATATTTGAGTACTGAATTTGATGAATACTTGAGAGAGCATGGCATTGTTTCCCAGCTCACTCCTCCAGGAACGCCACAGCTAAATGGTGTATTTAAAAGGAGAAATCGTACCCTATTGGATATGGCACGTAGTATGATGAGCTTTACAAATATGCCAATCTCTTTTTGGGGATTTGCATTAGAATTAGCTTTGTATATTCTGAATAGGATTCCATCAAAATCAGTTTCTTTCACACCTTATGAGATATGGCATGGAAGAAAACCAAGTCTTAAGCATGTTAAGATTTGGGATTGTCCAACTTATATCAAAAAGCTGAACACTGATAAATTGGAAACCAGATTAGAAAAAGGGTAGATTTGTTGGATATCCAAAAGATAGTTTTGGATATTATTTTTATTTGCCTACATCACAAAAGGTTGTGGTGAGTAGAGATGCTACATTTCTTGAACAACAGTTTGTTCAAGAAGGAGGTAAAGGAAGGCAAATAGAGTTGGAATTGGAGAATTCTGACCAACCAACAGATCATATGGATATAGATCCATCTAGTCAACCTACACCCGTTGATGAAACATCTACAGCTGTTCCTCATAGAACAACCAGGGTATCTCACCCACTAGTGAGATATGGTTTTCTTCATGAAGAAAAACAAGAGTTGTCTACTCATGAAGAAGTAGATCAAGGAGATGATCCACTTACCTTTGAAGAAGCTATATCAGATATAGACTCTTCAAAATGGGTTGAAATAAGTTTCGAGAAGTTGGAACATCCATTTTGATGAAGCCATTAAATCCTTTGGTTTTATAAAAAATGAGAATGAGCCATGTGCATATAAGAAGGTTAGTGACAGTGCTATCACTTTCCTTGTCTTATATGTGGATGACATACTGTTGATGGGTAATGACAAAGGTATGTTGACAACTGTAAAGGTATGGTTGTCAAATACATTCTCCATGAAAGACTTAGGGGAGGCAACCTATATTCTTGGGATTCGCATCTATAGAGATAGAGTGAAAAGAATAATTGGTTTATCCCAAAGTATACTTGAAAAAGGTGTTAGAGAGGTTTAACATGCTTGATTCCAAGAGAGGATTGTTACCAGTGAGACATGGTATCCATCTTTCTAAAGAGATGTCTCCAAAGACACCTGAAGAAAGAGATAAGATGGCCAGGATTCTATATGCTTCGGCTATTGGAAGTTTAATGTATGCAATATTGTGTACTATGCTGGATATCGCATATGCTGTTAGTTTGACTAGCAGGTATCAATCCAATCCAGGTTTGGAACACTAAATAGCTGTCAAGAATATCCTTAAGTACTTGAGAAGAACTAAGGATTTATTCTTGATCTATGGAGGTGGAGACATGCAATTGGATGGTTATACTGATTTTGATTTCCAATCAGATATCGATGATAGAAAGTCTACCTCTGGATATGTGTTCATTTGTAATGGAGGTGCAGTCAATTGGAAGAATTCCAAACAGAGCACGATTGCAGATTCCACTACCGAGGCTGAGTATATTGCTGCATCAGATGCTGCAAAGGAAGTTGTTTGGATAAAGAAGTTCATGACAGAACTTACAGTAGTTCCTTCCATTGAGTCAGCAGTTCCACTACACTGTGACAACAATGGAGTAGTCATACAGGCTAAGGAACCAAGGTCTCACCAGAAATCCAAACATATAGAAAGGCGCTACCACATTATCAGATAAATAGTTGGACGAGGCGATATAGCCATGCAGAAAATAGCATCAGCTGAAAATCCAGCTGATCCATTCACTAAGCCTATGTCACAGACTCAGCTAGACCATCATCTTGAGAAGATGGGTCTAAGATATTGTAATGAATGGCTCTAGTGCTAGTGAGAGATTGTTAGTAGTATGCCCTAGAGCATATCATTTAGTATGTATCTTGTACATGTTTTATTATTAAAAGGCATTTCCACTTTTCCGTTTACATAAGATATTTATGTGTAATAGAAAAGGTCTATTGATATTTTGTTAGAAATTCTATTCTTAAGTTGTTAAGAATATGAGTGACAGTATTTCTAGTACAAAGTATCATAAATAGGTTCACAATCGAGGATACTTCATAATAAGGACATGACTTATCCAGAAAGATTGTATTCATGTTTGTTACCAAGTTATTTATATGAGATATAAATAAGATGGAATTGTGAGTCTCATGCCATATAGCAAACATGATAGGCACTTATAAATGATAAGTAGGTCGACCCAGTGACACTTATGATAAGCACATGGAGTTTACTCTTGTCAATTTTTTATCATAAATCATATCAGTGCATATAATCTTTAAACCTGAGATAGCACAGTTATCTTGTATATAGGTAGTTTGAGTTTGATATTGCTTTCATACTTGTACTGTGTATGGGTATATGGGCATGTGTTGGCTCCTACTAGTTATATATGGAGGTAGGTGTTGATCAAGATGGAATCTATTCCTCTAAGTAAATAGAAATAAAATCCTATGTTCATTTAATTGTTCTTGATGTTTCAAGTTCCTGGCCAGGACAGATAAATTTAATCAGAAAAGAGTTTCTGATGAGAAAATCTTTTTAATTAAGAACTGGAATTAAAAGAGAACATAATATTCATAGCAAATGGAGTTTGACATAAACCATGACTCCAGCTTGAGTTGGGATTTTGTAACAGAGAGATTCCAGTACATGGTAACATATGATTATAGGTTCATTTAAGGTAAACCTTATTACTAATTGGGTAGCCATGGCATGCTATTTTGGGTGTTAACCATGGTCTATGAGGTGCATAAAATGATTTAGAGAAATCATTTATGGTAAGAAAGAGTTCTGATGATATTAAAAGTTGATATCATATCTCGTTGCCAATTAGTGATGAGCCTAGTAAGTCACGCACATAAGTTATCACCTAATTAAATATGATTTAATTAATTAATTAAAGAGTTTAATTGATTAATTAAATAGGTTTGGTTTGCAATTAGATTGGAAAGTCCCTAGCATGACTTGAAACCAAATCTAGATTATTGGATGTATATTATAAGTTAAATTTATATTTAAAGTATTTAAATATTAATTGAATTAATGAGAAATTAATTAATAGAGATTAATTAATTAATTTATATTTAATATAAATTGATTAGAAGAAAAGAAATAATTATTTGACTTAAGAACTCAAAATCAAGACACAGGGGCATTTTGGTCATTTGACATGGTGACATGTGGCACCATGAAATGGTGACACATGGCATTATACATAAGCTTGCCAAATGTCTTTTAATCATGTAAGATGATTAAAATTAAGATTAAATATAGGTTTAACACTTGGCACAATGTGATTGGGTCAATTAAACCTAGAACCAATCAAAGGGTGACATGTGGCAAGGGTTTAAGTGGTGACCTAGCTATATAAGTGTTGTTATTAAAAAGTAAAACACACAAGCTGCTGCCTCCCATTGTGTGCTGCCACCCTTGAGTCTCATATTCTCTCCTCCTCTTCATCTCTCATCAATTCAAAGAGATTAGCCATCAATCTCTTGAATTAAAAAATACTAGAAATTGTTTCTAGTGTCCTATTTACATCTTTAATCTCTAAAAAATACTAGAATTAAAACTTGATTTTCTAATTAATAGAAAAAGCTTTAGAAGCTATTCAAGGGCTGTCATAGGTGTTCTTGGTGTGGACAAGCTAAAGGGACAACATCTGGTGTCTTGAAGACAAATCTCAAAGGCGCAAATACACTGCAGTGCATCAAGAGGTTAGTGTGTTTGTTTTTTATTTAATCTATGGTTCTAAAATTAATCTGATTAATTTTAAAATCTTAAATGGCAAATACAGATCCAAAAACATATTAAAAGAGTTTTAATATATTGTTTATCATTGAAATCAAATAGATAAAAATAAATCTTGCATGATGCATGTGACCCTAGGTGAAAATTTTTGAATTCAATGGTATAAACTTGTTTTTTTCACGCTTTCGTTCCTTCACCCGGCATATTCTTTTGGGCAATAACCAGCATGTTAAGCAACCCAACCAAAGTACACTCTTACTTTGTCATATGGAAATTTGTCACAAAATTCCCAAATGACTCAGTTAGAGACTGAAGGATCAGATCCGTCTATAGTTGGAAATCCATGTGAAAATCAAGATATTCCAGCTGCTCAATAAGCCGAATCATTTTGTGGACATGATCTCCTATATTTTGTCTTGCAGACATCCTCATGCAGAATAGCTGTCAAGATATTTCATACCTAACATTCTTGCTTTGCTCACCATATAACTCTTGCAGGTGAAGGAGGATCTCACTTGCATTTTGCATATTTTCATGCTGCTTTTGTAACTCATTAATCATAGAAGGAAGCATGTAACATTTGGCTCTCATATCTGAAGGAGTAGAAGCATGTAAATGGTTAGATTAGAGCATTGAATTTCAAAAATTTCTTCTAGGGTTTCATGCATCATGCCACATCCATTATGTGCCTAATTAATTTCAATGCTCAATTGCATATTAAAACACTTTTAATATGTATTAGGATCTATATTTGCCATTTAAGATTGGTGGCTGTCGAATCCACTAGAAATTAAATTAACTAAAATTACCAATTATGAAATATTTTCTACAGTAAGTGGTAAATCCAGGTCAAACCTGTTAGTAGTATACCCTAGAGCATATCATTTAGTATGTATCTTGTACATGTTTTTATTAATAAAAGGCATTTTCACTTTTCCATTTACATAATATATTTATGTGTAATAGAAAAGGTCCACTGATATTTTGTTAGAAATTCTATTCTTAAGTTGTTAAGAATATGAGTGACAGTATTTCTAGCACAAAGTATCATAAATAGGTTCACAATCGAGGATACTTCACAATAAGGACATAACTTATCCAGTAAGATTGTAATCATGTTTGTTCCCAAGTTATTTATATGAGATGTAAATAAGATGGAATGGTGTGTCTCATGCCATATAACAAACATGATAGGCACTTATACATGATAAGTAGGTCGAACCAGTGACACTTATGATAAGCACATTGAGTTTACTCTTGTCAATGCATTGTCATAAATCATATCAGTGCATATAATCTTTAGACCAGAGATAGCACAGTTATCTTGTATATAGGTGGTTTGAGTTTGATACTACTTTCATACTTGTACTATGTATGGGTATATGGGCATGTGTTGGCTCTTACTAGTTATATATGGAGGTAGGTGTTGATCAAGATGGAATCTGTTACCCTAAGTAAATAGGGATAAAATCCTATGTTCATTTAATTGTTCTTGATGTTTCAAGTTTCTGGCCAGGACAGATAGATTTAATCAGAAAAGAGTTTCTGATGAGAAAATCTTTTTAATTAAGAACTGGAAATTAAAAGAGAACATAATATTCATAGCAAATAGGGTTTGACATAAACCATGACTCCAGCTCGAATTGGGATTTTGTAACAAAGAGGTTCTAATGCATTATAACATATGATTATAGGTTCATTTAAGGTAAACCTTATTACTGATTAGGTGGCCATGACATGCTATGCTAGGTGTTAACCATGGTCTATGAGGTGCATAAAATGATTTAGAGATATCATTTATGATAAGAAAAAGTTATGATGATATTAAGAGTTGATATCATGTCTCATTGCCAATTAGTGATGAGCCTAGTAAGTCACACACATACACAAGTAATCACTAAATTAAATATGATTTAATTAATGAATTAAAGAGTTTAATTGATTAATTAAATAGGTTTGGTTTGCAATTAAATTGCAAAGTCCCTAGCATGGCTTGAAACCAAATCTAGGTTATTGGATGTATATTATAAGTTAAATTTATATTTAAAGTGTTTAAATATGAATTTAATTATGAGAAATTAATTAATAGAGATTAATTAATTAATTTATATTTGATATAAATTGATTAGAAGAAGAGAAATAATTATTTTGAATTGAGAACTCAAAATTAAGACATAGGGGTATTTTGGTTATTTCACAGGGTGACACGTGACACCATGAGATGGTGACACATGGCACTACGCATAAGCTTGCTAAATGTCTTTTAATCATGTAAGATGATCAAAGTTAAGATTAAATATAGGTTTGATACTTAGCACAATGTGATTGGGTCAATTAAACCTAGAACCAATCAGAAGGTGACATGTGGCAAGGGTTTTAAGTGATGACCTAGCTATATAAGGAATAGGATGAAAAGAAAAAATACAAGCTGCCATTCATCTTGTAACACCCCGAACTTCCGAGTTATGAATAGTACCATTTTTGGTCTGTGACTAGTACTATTCAAAAAACACCTTGAGGACAAAAAATAAATGAAAAATTAATTGAGATAGACACAATAAAAAATTCAAGTGAATAAAAAAAATCTAAGGACTCATTGGGTATTATAAAAAGAAGGATTATGACCCGATGAGGGGCATTTTGGTTAATTCATCTCAAGAGTTGACTTTTGGCCAAAATATCAATTAAATTAAATGAAATTAATGAATTGAATTATGAGGTAAAAATTGAAGAAAAATTCAAGTAAAAATATGTAAGAGAAAATTTAAGAAATAAAAACTTAAACTTTCATTTCCATTATGATAAAATTAAAATGAAGGACTTATGGGCTTTTGATAATTAAATTTAATTATTTAATTAAAAGGAAAAATTAAGTGTAAATGTAATAAAAAAAGGAATAAAAATTTAAGTTTAATTATCCTTATGACACAATTAAAATTTATAATTTTAATAAACCAATTTTGGGGATAAATATAGATATATATAAGAAGACAAATGTCTTCTTCATTTTTTTTTCATAAGGTGCCACTACCCTCTCCTCTCTCTTCCTCTCTCTCTTTTTTTCTCTTTCTTCCACTTCTTTCCCTCATTGATTTCCCCTCCCAAGTTTAAATTCCCTTCATAAATTTCATAGCCCACTAAAAGAAAACATCAAAGAGATCTTTGATTGAGAGATTGAAACAAGAAGAACAAGATTTGAAAGAGATTGGAAGTGGAAAAAATCATCAAGTGATGTAAGCTCTCTCTTTCATGCTTAATTAACCAAATATGCTTTGAATCAAATTTGGGTGTGATGAATTTACATGAGAAAACATGAAATTTCATAAGAAAATGAAAGAAAACATGTATGGAATCTAAACTAGAGTTTTGGCCAACTTAGGGAAAATTAGGGTTTTGATGTATTTTAGTTAAATTGATGATAAATCTAAGTTAAATTGAAGTAGTATGCATAATTGGGACTAGTAAGATTTCATGGGATTGCGTAAATTGAATTATGAAAGATTAGGTTTCATGGGGAAATTGGGTTTTGGTGCTAGAGAGTGAAATTGGTGTGTATAGTGTTAAATTATGGTCATTTGAGGTTTATTTAGTTTGAATTGACATTAGGTTGATGAATGGAAGTAATGAAATAGTATAATTAGGGAAAATTGCAAACTTTAGTATTTGAAAATTGTGGGGTTTGTGTTAGGAAGTGCCATTGATGTGTCAATGCTAAATTATAGTCGTTTTCAGTGAATTAAATATGAATTGACGTTGGTTAGTGGGAATAATTGAAGAAATAAAAATTTGAACCTAGGGCAGAATTTTCACACTGAGTTCAGTGTGTTTGACAGGCCATAAATTAAGCTACACAACTCCAATTGGAGTGAAACCAATTGGAGACATAGTGCTAGAATTTTCATGAAGAGACCCAACCCAGAAACTGCCCAGAAATTGTCTAAAACTTGGCTTGAACTTAGAGATAAAATTTTGGAACTTGCAGAATTTGACCATATGAACAGTAAACTTTGCATGGCCATAACTCTCTCTAGAAAATTCCGATTTAGATAATTCTTAGATCGATAGAAACTTGAAACATAGTAGAACATTTCATATGAAGAACTCAAGGCCAAATTATGGACTTAACCCAATCAAATTGCTAAGCAAAATTGAATCACCGAATTTGTAGAAATCTGGAAATCTATAGGTTTACCATATGAATAGTAAACTTCTCATGGCCATAACTCTCTCTAGAAAACTCCAATTTAGGCGATTCTTGAACCAATGGAAACATAAGACATAGTAAAACATTTCATATGAAGAATATTAGACCAAATTATGGACTTAACTTGATCAAATCGCTAAACGAATTTGGATCGATAAATCTGCTAGAACAGAAACTGCAGGGTGAACAGTGACGTAAATAGTAACTGTGTTTTGGTCATAACTTGAGCTACATAGCTCTAAATTAGGTGATTCAAAAAGAAAAATAAATTTAAGACCCAGATGAACAATTTTCATGAGGAAAACCTCACCAAATTTTGATTAAAACTAGGTAAAAATTAGGTTTAAAAATTGGGGCACCAAGTTATCCAAAACCAAAATTTTCTAAAATTTGCAAAGCTAACTTGGGATGCGTTAAACATGCATGTAATGAGTTTGTGGCAGCAATTGAGATTGGTATTGAGGTTCTATTTGTATATTTTTAGTAGAAAAAGAAGTTGGAATGGACAAGGAATAATGAGTAAAAAGAAAGGAGAGCATTGAAGGTTTACGCACAGCTAACATTTTCTTCATTTTTAAACTTGTAAATTGTTTGGAATGTGTTTATTTGAATGAGTTTGCTTTGAACAAGTTTACTTTGACTGAAATATAGTTTTTCTCTCGCATTTGAGAAATTTGGGTGTTGCCACCTTTATATGAATATTATGATTAATTTAAATGTGTTTATTAGTTTATAAATGTGATTGTTGAGTGGGAAAATTTTGGAAACTATTTTGAAACCACAGTTAGCATAACAGTCCCTTTCGGAACTCCTCAATAGTAATAGCTACTTGGGGTTGATAATTGATATTGATTATGTCTCCCATTAATAACAGTTAGTGGGGTACGACTACATGAGTACTCATTAACTAGCTAGCCCTTCCCTCATTAATAACGGTTAGTGAGGTTGAGATTGCTTTGTCGTGGTGTACAACACGACACTGATCGTGAAATTTTATGTCATGGCTTGAACTATGTGTTGATGTTGGCAACACTAATGCTTTGTGAATTGTGATTTATGAAGTGTGATTTCTCTTTTGAAATGTTATTCCAATAAATGGCTCTTATGGACTTAAAACTATTATGAAGTTTTCATGCTTAAGAAAAATGTGATTTATTATGCTTTGATAAATTGTGTTTTATCTTATGTTTTAAAATTATTAGCTGTGCACCACTGAGTGATATATTCAGCGATAGCTTCTATATGCTGTCGCAGGTAAGGGAAAGGAGAAGGCTGCCGAGTGAGAGACTTAAAAGCAGCATTTTGGTATTGATTGTGGGTATTTACATTAGGTATACCCTTGTGATTCCTTTGGATGTATTTTGTACCTATATGTATGGATGTACGAAAATTGAGCAGTTCATATTAAAAAGTACTGTATTACTAAAGTATTTTGAGTTTGTAACTATTTGTATTTTATTTTGAGACTTATGGAAATGTAACCTTTACAATATTTAGTCTATCATTATTTCCAATGAATGTTTACATAGAATTTTAACTATTCTCATGCAGTTTTCCGCAAAAGAATTGATAAGATAAAAAGCTATGATTTGTTTTAAAATCCTTTGTAGCATAACTAATGGGTTATCGGTAGGTGGAGTTCGGTAATTCATTAGGTATGCTACGGAAACATGTCATGCCTTACCAGGGATAAGGTGTGACACATCTATTTTGTGCCGCCACCCTTGGTTGCCTCTCCTTCTCTTCTTCTTCATCTTTCATCAATTCAAAAAGATTAGACAACAATCTCTTGAATTAAAAATATTAAAAATCGTTTCTAGTGTCCTGTTTTCATTTGTAATCTCTCAAAAGGCAAAACCTGATTTTCTAATTGATTGGAAAAGCTTTAGAAGCTGTTCAAGGGGCTGCCATTGGTCATCTTAGTGTGGACAAGCTAGAGGGACAATATCTGGTGTCCTAGGCGCATCCCAAAGGTGCCAAACACACTGCAGTGCATCAAAAAGGTTAGTGCACTTGTTCTTGATCTAATCTAGGGTTCTAATGAATTAATCTGATTGATTATAAAATCTTAAATGGCAGATGTAGATCCAAAAACATATTAAAAGAGTTTTAATATGCTATTTATAATTGGAATCAAATAGATAAAAATGAATCTTGCATGATGCATGTGACCCTAGGTGAAAATTTTTTGAATTCAATGATATAAACTTATGTTTTTCATGCTTTCGCTCCTTCAATTGCTATCAGAGCCACTATATTTGCCATTTAGATTGTTGATTATATGATTTAATTGTGTGATTTGATCATGAGATGGTTAATTCATTGCTGTTGGCGGCATAGAGATAAACTCCATTCATGCGCATGGTTTGGTGCATCCAACCATGCACATGGCTTTGGGCTTGTTTGTGGGCTTGGTTTCAAAGGCCCATAATTAGGCCCATGACTAATTAAAGTGTTTAATTATGTGTTTTAATCACACAATTAAATTTTGATTCAAATATGAAATTTTTAAATTTGTTTGAATGTGATTCAAATCTGAATTTTTGAATTTGTTTGAATGAGATTCAAATATGAATTTTTAAATTTGTTTGAATCATATTCAATTCTGGATTTTTAAGTTGAATATGAGATATTCAATTTAATTTAAGTATGTATGTTTTATTTAATTGTTAAATAGTGATATGCATGATGGATGATCATGGACTATAAAAGACCAATGTGATTGGATTTATTTCTTTTATATTTCTTTAGGTTGTAAATTAATTAATTTATTTTAATTTATTTTGGACATGTATGATAAAGGTTGTAATATTTTTTGGGTTATAATTTCATTTATTTGATTCTTGTAAATTCACCTTGGTATGCCAAGGATTACTATGTAATTGAATTGCAAAAAGATCAAGGAGGTCAAGAGCATTGGTGAGACCAGTGGGAGGAATTCAAGATCAAGTGTTGATTATGTACTCCTTCAGCAACTCTTGTAATATGAATGAATGAAATGCACCTAGGAAAACCCTGATTCAATTCTTGGTGGCTCAGAATTACATCCCTTAGAAAGTCCATGATCATACCATATTTACTGTTTATCCATGAATGCATGAGATGTATGGGAATGTATGCAAGTATATGATATATGCATGCTAAATGGATAATGTGCAAAGTGAGACCATAATAGTAATTAGGACGACCACAAAATCTTCCCAACAAACTATAACATGGGCCCTCCATTGGGGCAATTATTTTAAAAAATTTTAAATAGTTGCATATGATGCAATTAATTTAAGAGATTTTCTTAAGAATAATTATTAAGCATGAGATGTTGTAAATATGTAAATGGTTTGGTGGTCAATAATGGATGTGCCTGAGGACATTAAAATTATTTGCATGTTTACTGGCTTAATGGGATCAACTTAACTAATGCAAGATAAGTCAATCATGGATGTGCCTGAGATTTGAGCATTAGGGGGTAGGTAAAGGATTGAACCTCACATGAGATGTGATGGGCAAGGAGTTGCTCACTTATAGTTTATTGTAATTCCAATAATGGATGTGTGTCACACCCTACTCCTCCGTAAGATGTAACATGATCCTATAGTACACCTAATAAATTACCGTACTTCGCCTACCGGTAACCCATTAAATATACTACAAGGGATTTTAAATCAAATTTTATGAAATTTAAAACATTGATTAAAATCTGGTGTTATAAAAATTTTTCCAAATTTCGGTAGAGTGCCGGCTGTATTTTGAGAAAATAGTTCTTCAAACCTGAAAAGGAAAACACTCCCAATATGTTTTCTCAAATACAACTCTAATAAACTTCATTTCATCTCATAATTCAACCTCAATAATCAAATCATTTCATTTTCAAACAAACCTAATCATAAAAGAAACATTTCATTGATTGCAAGACTTAAAAATTAATATTACAAAACTATACAGGTAAATGAAATTTCAAATTTACATTACAATAATTTACATTTAATTACATACCAAAATATTTTACAAGAGTTTTTATACAGCTGCTCAAATAATTTACATACATATTATTGCATGCATACATCAAACTTATGTACATGGGTATACCTATGATATACCTGGAGCTGATTTGAATGTGTCTTCAAAGAAGCTTAATCAACTGCTTTATGCTTTTTTTCACTTGCGACAGCATATAAAGCTATCGCTGAGTGGTGAACTCAGTGGTGCACAACTATAATTTAAAACATAGTACAATATACATTGACAAAATTATAACAATTAATTTAAAAGTCTTGATATTTAACAAAATTCTAAAAGTCAAAATCTTCGTTGCCAATAATATAAATCATTAGTTAAAATAACGTTGAGCAAGAAATTCAATTTATCAAATCACAACTGGACATTTAAAGTAATTCCAGCAATCATGGAAATAAAGATTAATTCCAACAAAATCAATTATGCATAATTCCCATTTGAAATCGAAATTCTTTACTGTTCAAAAACCATTCTTTATCTCACTAACTATGCAAAACTAATCTGAAAGGGCCATTTTCGGGGTGATTCTAACTACTTATGGTAGGGCAGGTCGAATAGGATTCTAACTCCCTATAGTCGAGGAGGTCAAATCATTGTTGACAGTACACACCATAATAATGAAACTTCTAAAAGGGCCATAACAAATAAAAACTTAGATCTAACCTCTAATAAGAGGAGAATCTAAGCCTATGCACATACCATGGTAATCAAAACAAAGCTAACTCCATTGTCTCCTTAACGAATGAGAGAGATGGGTAATAACCTAGTCAAGCATCTATAGTGAGATATAAAACAATATCATCAATCTCTTTGTCCTTTTTGTGAGCATAAATCACAAAACAATTCAATTCAAAGTCAATTCCAATATGTAATAATTTTTATGCTCATCACAATTCAAAACATAAATTTGTATTTTTCCATGCAATTGCCCATCACAATTCAAGTCTTGTGGTCTTGTAGTGACAGGATGTTCAACTAGGGCAGTAGCTTCGACCCAACATTTGAGCTTCTTACATTCATAAGGTGAGGGAGAGGTCTAAAACAAAGTTGAAGGTCTATTTCTTAGCTTTCCAAAATGGCATGGCTCTTTTTGTTTGAAGACTTCTAGTGGGAGTTATACTTAAAAAACTTTACTGGATTTAATGGTCATTTGAACCATTTCCAGATTTGGTATAGCAACTTAATCAAGTTAATTAACCTAGTTCCCTTGATTTCTGGGTTTTGGTCAAATTACCAATATTGTAGATCTATGTCTTATTGAAATTTTGGGACTGATTTCATGTCATTTGGAGTTCTATGGACCAAGTTATGGTCATTTTACTATTGCTAGTCAAGTTGCACTTATATTGCAAAGTTTAGGTCATTTTTAGGTCAAAGTCAATTCAGCCAGTTTTTGTAACCCAACTTTTGCAAGCATTTTGACTTGGTTCTGGTCATTTATGGGCTTTGCTGACTTCATAAGAGTTGTAGCTCTATGTCTAAGCTTTCCATGGTATAAATTTCAGGTCATTTGGACCTATTTTGAGTGAGTTATGGCCAAAATACTGACTACTGTTCATATGGTCAAAATTTTGGGTTTTCATTTCATGCAATTCCGGATTTGGTCATTCTTTTAGGTCACTTCTAGGCAGAATTTTAGCAAATTTTCTCCATGAAAGCTGGCCTATTTTATGTCTAGTTTAACCTCCAATTGGCCTCATACCAATTGGGGTCACACAAATTCACTTATAACCTAAAATGCATACTGCCCTTACTAACCACACTTTGCATTGAAAAATGGCACTTCTAATGGACATCATTCACTTTACAAATTGGTCAATTGTCCAACAACAACCCAATGTAATCAAATATCCAGTAATAACTCAATTCCATTAAATCAATTGTCCCACAACAACTCAATTTAAGTCAAATATCCAGTAACACTTAATTCAATTAAATCAATATCAACACTTATACAAATCTTCAAACTCTAATCAATTGATCAAAACCACTAATGTACATTCCATTAACTCATAATCAACATTAATATACATGATAATAAGGCCTTCCTAAGCACATCAAGGCTACCCAAATTGGTACATATGCTTTAACTTCCATATTGATGTCATAATAACCTTACTTCAAATACACAATTCAAACATACACATGTTAATTAAACTCTTATACATTTAAGCACTTTAATCAACACCTCAAATCACCATTTACATGAAGAAATAATTCATACTCCCATGGACATGAGGGTTGCCAAATTGGAGACTTGTCAACACTCAACAATTTCTTCAAATTCTTTCATATTCCTACTCACCATAACCTCAATTACAAGTTTAATGAAGCAAGTAAGGAAAATAAGCACTTACCTCTTTTGAAGCTTGTACAAACTTCACCAAAACCTTTCTTTCTTGCTCCCTATCTCTTCCCCAAGCTGTATGGACCAACTTTAGTGAAGGATAATGGAAGAAAATTGGCTTGGATCATGGAGAGAGAGAGCTTGGCCATGGATGAATTTGAATGGGAAATGGAATTCGGCCAAATGAAAATGTGAGGAAGAAGAAGGTGAAAGTGGAGAAATCTGTCCACTTTGGGGTTTATATAGGTCCATTAAATAATACTTAGTGGAGCACTAATGATAACTAAAAGATTAATTAATCCAAGATTCCTAAAATTGCAATTATGCCTCAATCTTTCATTATTTATATTATATACCCAATTTCTTATTTTCATGGCATTTTCAAAATTTAATACTACTTATTTCTCATGAACAATTAGGTTAAAAGTCCACTCTAGGTGTCAAATGAACAAAATGTCCCTGTTCGGGTTGTATTTTGAATTTTTTTGGTACTACCGATTTACTCCTTGTGCAGCCAATTTCTTTAATTTTCGTTTTTCATTTATACTGACTTATTAATTTTTCTTTGACATTTCCAATGTCAATTACACCTTAATAGACCTTTAGTTATGTTCCAAAAATATTTTACATACATATTATTGCATGCATACATCAAACTTATGTACATGGGTATACCTATGATATACCTGGAGCTGATTTGAATGTGTCTTCAAAGAAGCTTAATCAACTGCTTTATGCTTTTTTTCACTTGCGACAGCATATAAAGCTATCGCTGAGTGGTGAACTCAGTGGTGCACAACTATAATTTAAAACATAGTACAATATACATTGACAAAATTATAACAATTAATTTAAAAGTCTTGATATTTAACAAAATTCTAAAAGTCAAAATCTTCGTTGCCAATAATATAAATCATTAGTTAAAATAACGTTGAGCAAGAAATTCAATTTATCAAATCACAACTGGACATTTAAAGTAATTCCAGCAATCATGGAAATAAAGATTAATTCCAACAAAATCAATTATGCATAATTCCCATTTGAAATCGAAATTCTTTACTGTTCAAAAACCATTCTTTATCTCACTAACTATGCAAAACTAATCTGAAAGGGCCATTTTCGGGGTGATTCTAACTACTTATGGTAGGGCAGGTCGAATAGGATTCTAACTCCCTATAGTCGAGGAGGTCAAATCATTGTTGACAGTACACACCATAATAATGAAACTTCTAAAAGGGCCATAACAAATAAAAACTTAGATCTAACCTCTAATAAGAGGAGAATCTAAGCCTATGCACATACCATGGTAATCAAAACAAAGCTAACTCCATTGTCTCCTTAACGAATGAGAGAGATGGGTAATAACCTAGTCAAGCATCTATAGTGAGATATAAAACAATATCATCAATCTCTTTGTCCTTTTTGTGAGCATAAATCACAAAACAATTCAATTCAAAGTCAATTCCAATATGTAATAATTTTTATGCTCATCACAATTCAAAACATAAATTTGTATTTTTCCATGCAATTGCCCATCACAATTCAAGTCTTGTGGTCTTGTAGTGACAGGATGTTCAACGAGGGCAGGAGCTTCGACCCAACATTTGAGCTTCTTACATTCATAAGGTGAGGGAGAGGTCTAAAACAAAGTTGAAGGTCTATTTCTTAGCTTTCCAAAATGGCATGGCTCTTTTTGTTTGAAGACTTCTAGTGGGAGTTATACTTAAAAAACTTTACTGGATTTAATGGTCATTTGAACCATTTCCAGATTTGGTATAGCAACTTAATCAAGTTAATTAACCTAGTTCCCTTGATTTCTGGGTTTTGGTCAAATTACCAATATTGTAGATCTATGTCTTATTGAAATTTTGGGACTGATTTCATGTCATTTGGAGTTCTATGGACCAAGTTATGGTCATTTTACTATTGCTAGTCAAGTTGCACTTATATTGCAAAGTTTAGGTCATTTTTAGGTCAAAGTCAATTCAGCCAGTTTTTGTAACCCAACTTTTGCAAGCATTTTGACTTGGTTCTGGTCATTTATGGGCTTTGCTGACTTCATAAGAGTTGTAGCTCTATGTCTAAGCTTTCCATGGTATAAATTTCAGGTCATTTGGACCTATTTTGAGTGAGTTATGGCCAAAATACTGACTACTGTTCATATGGTCAAAATTTTGGGTTTTCATTTCATGCAATTCCGGATTTGGTCATTCTTTTAGGTCACTTCTAGGCAGAATTTTAGCAAATTTTCTCCATGAAAGCTGGCCTATTTTATGTCTAGTTTAACCTCCAATTGGCCTCATACCAATTGGGGTCACACAAATTCACTTATAACCTAAAATGCATACTGCCCTTACTAACCACACTTTGCATTGAAAAATGGCACTTCTAATGGACATCATTCACTTTACAAATTGGTCAATTGTCCAAAAACAACTCAATGTAATCAAATATCCAGCAATAACTCAATTCCATTAAATCAATGATCCCACAACAACTCAATTTAAGTCAAATATCCAATAACACTTAATTCAATTAAATTAATATCTAACACTTTTACAAATCTTCAAACCCTAATCAATTGATCAAAACCACTAATGTATATTCCATTAACTCATAATCAACATTAATATACATGATAATAAGGCCTTCCTAAGCACATCAAGGCTACCCAAATTGGTACATATGCTTTAACTTCCATATTGATGTCATAATAACCTTACTTCAAATACACAATTCAAACATACACATGTTAATTAAACTCTTATACATTTAAGCACTTTAATCAACACCTCAAATCACCATTTACATGAAGAAATAATTCATACTCCCATGGACATGAGGGTTGCCAAATTGGAGACTTGTCAACACTCAACAATTTCTTCAAATTCTTTCATATTCCTACTCACCATAACCTCAATTACAAGTTTAATGAAGCAAGTAAGGAAAATAAGCACTTACCTCTTTTGAAGCTTGTACAAACTTCACCAAAACCTTTCTTTCTTGCTCCTATCTCTTCCCAAGCTGTATGGACCATCTATAGTGAAGGTTAATGGAAGAAAATTGGCTTGTATCATGGAGTGTTAGAGCTTGGCCATGGATGAATTTGAATGGGAAATGGAATTCGGCCAAATGAAAATGTGAGGAAGAAGAAGGTGAAAGTGGAGAAATCTGTCCACTTTGGGGTTTATATAGGTCCATTAAATAATACTTAGTGGAGCACTAATGATAACTAAAAGATTAATTAATCCAAGATTCCTAAAATTGCAATTATGCCTCAATCTTTCATTATTTATATTATATACCCAATTTCTTATTTTCATGGCATTTTCAAAATTTAATACTACTTATTTCTCATGAACAATTAGGTTAAAAGTCCACTCTAGGTGTCAAATGAACAAAATGTCCCTGTTCGGGTTGTATTTTGAATTTTTTTGGTACTACCGATTTACTCCTTGTGCAGCCAATTTCTTTAATTTTCGTTTTTCATTTATACTGACTTATTAATTTTTCTTTGACATTTCCAATGTCAATTACACCTTAATAGACCTTTAGTTATGTTCCAAAAATATTTGCCTGAGTTCCCCGTGGTCCAAGGCTAGTCAATGGTCCTCACCGTAACTTTCCTGTGCGGTCACCCATCGCTTCGGTGCCGGCTCATCGCTTTAGTGTCGGCTTATTTAACCTAGTTTCATTTCCTCTCTTTTATTTTTTCTTAAATTTTCTTGTATTTTCTTTTTATTTATTTTATCATTTTATGCCTGTTTATTATCACTGAAGTGTAGTTCCAGACATCCTGACTTGTCCGGACCGACATTAGGTCACCGGAGTAGTCGAATGTACGGACTACGTAAAGTAAGGGCGTGTAACACCCTCATTTTAGCAATTCCATACATTCTACTGTTCCGATAACCGGTGTTAGTCCGGATAGCTAGAACGTCTAGAAAAATAATTAAACTAGAGTGAGGAGTCATAAATAACTCAAATATTAATAAGAAAAATTTAGAAAAAATTTTAGAAATAAAATACAACCAAGTTAAATGAGCCGGGGCCCTAACGCTGGGTAACCTAGTGCGAAGTTGCGGTTCTCGCAACTAGGAGCCCTAGACCCAGGGGAAAATTTATAAAATAATTTTTGGGACTCCAAAGAAGGGTCATTGAGGTTCTTATGGCATTAAAATGCCAAGGAAATGCTTAAAATTTTTTTTCAATCGGTACAGACAATTTTAGCCCGTTAAGCCAAATGGAGGGCATTTTGGTCATTTCGTCTTCAGAGATGATTTTTGGCCGACTTGTCCAGTTAAGCAAATAAATATTATGATCTAAAATATGAATAAATATTGCTAAAAATTAAATTGGAAATGAGTAGAGAAGAGAAGAAAAGAAAATGAAAGAAAATACTAATTATGACATCATATGATGTCATTTAAATTTCTTCCACCAATCACAATTTGTTAAACTTATTAAAAGAGATAAAAGAGACCAAAAATTTGAAAAACCAATCTTCATCTTCAACCTTTGGGCAGCCAAAAACGTTGTGAGAGAGAGAGAGAGAGAGAGAGAGAGAGAGAGAGAGAGAGAAGAGATTCCAGCATTTTCAATCTTAAAAGCTTGAATTTCCTCTCCATTTGTTCACCAAAATTGCCAAGTCCCTTTACAAAAATTTGATCTTTCACCTAGAAAAAGCTATTGGCAGCCAAAAAAGAAGAGATTAGGGAGGTTTAATCAAGGTTAAGTGAAGCTCAAAAAGGTTAGTGCACTAAACAATTTCTTTTCTTTCTTTAATCTTGTAAGCATGCTAAATCAAGTAGAAATTGTGTGAAATTAAAAGAAAAACTTGAGTAAATGAAATCTCTAAATTTGGCAGCCATGAGAAAGTTTAAGGATTGTTGGTTTTTAATGCAATTAAGTGGCTTAATTATGTTATTGATGAGTATAGATGATAGATAAAGTGATTTAGCATGAGTTTGGTGTGTGTATGCCATGAATTGGAAATTGGAGTTAGGGTTTGAGCATGAAATTGAGAATTTGATAATGTGATGATGAAAATAGGTTTTAATTTTCAATTAATGACCATTTATTTCTATTTAAATAAAAAATAAAGTGTGTTGAGTAGTGGAATTTAGGTTTGGTGTGGCTGCCCATGGTGACCTGTAGAATTGGATATGAGTCCAGCAGGTTTGGGCAGCAATAACTTGAATTATAGAGGTCCAATTGGTGCAAGGACAATTGAACATGAAAATAGACACATAATGGCACAACTTTGGTGAAGAAACCATGCCCATAAAACCAAACCAAGTGGACCAAAAGCTTGCCCTAATCCGGGTGACCTGCAGTCTGTTTCTGCAGAATGACTAAATGAACAGTATTTGGTCATTTGCCCATAACTCAGCGTAGAATAGTCCAATTGACCTGAAATTTTACCACCAACAAGCTGAGATATAGACCAACAACTTTCATGAAGAAACCTAACCCAAATTATGAGCAGAACATATTCAAAAGGTGAGTTGCAGTCACTATTCATTGCACTGTAGATATGGTCAGTCTAGAAATTCTGGACAGAATTCCAATCCGGCCAGTTGTGGTTTTTGGACCATAAATTGAGTTACAAAACTCCAAATGGAGTAATTCAAAAAAGGAAATGCAACTAGACAAAATAAGGAACAACTTTCATGTTGATCAGTTTGCCAAATTCCCACTGTAAAATTGACCAATGGAACAGTAAATACAAGGCATGAAAACTGAAAATTCTGCCCAATTAACATAAAGCTTGGAAATGGTATTCTCAACCAATACCAATAAATTTTGAATGCAAAATGTGGTATCTTGGAGAACTTAGGTTCAATAAATTTATTATGTATTAAAAAGTCAACAATTTGAGTGAATAGTGATGTGAATAGTAATGCAAAGGCACAAAGTATAATAACTAAATTGGTAGAGGAAATTAAGATATGAAATTTGGAATCCATGAAACATTCATGGATTACTTGGAATAGAAATAGTAATTCACCTAAATGACTTAATGAACATTTAAGTTATGTGAGTATATAGTTAAGATTTATTCCCATTACTAGTAGGTCTAATAAAACATAAGTAATACCACTTGAATATGAAATGACATTAACCTAGATGGATTGTTGAGTATAAATGGGATGAAATTTACATTAGGATTTATGTTTCCATTACAAATAAGATAATAACACCTTGTATGAGTTATGAATTCATATACATATTGTAATTAATAAATGAATCACATGAAAATATGAATTGAACATTAGTTTTCTTTATAAGAGAGAGGAAGAATGTTTTGAGTACAATGGTACATGAACACCATTGTTGTGAATTGTGATCAATATGAATGATGTAAGGAATATATGAATATTATGATGAATGTATAAATTATGGAATTTGTCATGAAATAATAAAGTCATAAAACACAATATATTAATATTTAATGATATTATGTGCCCTTGTATTGCTTAGACACGTGTGTCAGATTGGATAGATTGGCATGCCAATAGGGTATTGTTTTAGCAGTACTGCGAAAGGCTTTATGCCTATATTCATGGCTTTATGCCCGTATTCATGGCTTTATGCCAACATTTATGGCTTTTATGCTCGATTGTGTTATCATGGCTTTTTAGCCATATTGACTGAATACGTGGTTGACGTTCCGCGTCCCATGGTATGACGACCCGAGGCACCGCGGTGTCCAGTGCCAACGACCCGTTATCCAATTTAGTCAGCCTGTCATAGGTTACTTAGGCAGTGAAATTTATTGAAATAAGTTAAGAATATTAGCAATTAAAAATATTAGAAATTAAATAAAATAAATGAGTAAGATGACCTAAAATAAATTAGAATAGTTATTTATTAGAAAGAATCGAAATGAACTGGACCGATATTAAAATTTACTTATTATGAGATAATCTGAGACAACCTAGTAAGTATTGAGAAAATGCTAAAAGATTAGCAAAGAAAATTATAACATAAATAAATATTGCAAATGTGACTTATATAATAATATAAGCATAAATTTATTATTTTTAGATCATTTTTTTTTGCACATTATTACTGTACATTAGCGAAATAAACACTTCCAAAGAAGACTAAATTAGGATAAAACATATTAAATTTTAGAAACCGCATGTGAAGTATAAATAAATCTTAACTATCCGAATTTTGTTTCTATCTTTATTTGTATATTATTTTTTTATTATATTATTGCACCACTAAGCAGCAATACTTAGCGCGATGGAATTATTTCCTTCGCGCAGGTACTGAAGCTAGAACTCAATGGACGATTGACTGGGAATTTTGGGAGTTTTGATCTGCAGAAGTGTCTGAAGTATTCAAGGTTGTCACCTCTTCGGCAATGCATGTAGATAGGGCCCATATAGATCATATTTTATATTTTGTATAAAATGCTTAAATATTGTATTGTAATGTATATTATGAACACAGGTAACTAATAGGAATGCGATGTAAATTAATAAATTAGCTTTTTCATATGTAACTAATTTATATATCATATAAATTATGAAATTTTGTAATTATTTTGTAAATTACGTAAATTAAGAAAATTTGAAAATTTTGCTTATGTAATTTGAGAATGTTTACATATGAATTGAGTATGAATAAAAATGTATGGAAATGATTATGAAATTGAAATGTATGGATGAGATTTGAAATATGAGAAAATTATGAGAATGATTGATGAGATAATTATGATTAGCATGGATAAGATTTTATTTTGAAAATATTGTTGAATTTCAAACAGGTGAATATTTAAATATACCAAACGATAATAAAAATAATTGATATTAAATTAAACAAATTCAAAATTATTAAAAAAATAAAGTAAGATAAGTTAGGGTGCTCCGGCACCGATTGTAGCACGCCTTGCTCGGCTACACTATAGTCGGATGAGGGGTGTTACAGGGCGTTACAATTCTTTCCCTCTAAATAAAAATTCCGTCCTCAAAATTTATCAGATTCATATAGCTGATATCGTTATCTCATAATTTTACTCACTCTCCCATCATTGTGTCCTTTGCCTTTTGTGTTTCCACTCATGAAATTATCTTATTCATTAGTTCCTCGATTTCTCATGCTAGAATCCTTACTAGTCCTTCTATCTCCTTTACTTACTCCAATCCTGTTAATTTGCCCTCGTCTAGGTATTCTACATTTATCTCACACAAATGTCTCAAATGCTTAAATCATTTCTTTCTAACAAAAATATCAAAATAACTATAAGACTCCATATTGAGGTCTAGATATCTTCATCCTCAAGGTATTCTTTTTAATTTATAGTCATACTAAAATCTCTAATTTTATAGTAATTCCTGTCATATCAGTAGCTCAAATTAGTGTAACTGAGTCACTGACTAATAGTGACCTTTCGATATGTTAGTTTTAAAGTTTTTAGTTTCTAACTAAAATTTTCATATTTATTTCTCGTAATAGTACTTGTCTATACCAAATCAAAGACTACTTACAAACATCCTTATCTTGGTGTACCATGAGGAAGCACGCAGCTCTATACAATAATCCCATGTCGGTACTGTAATCTGTAGCTTACAATACAAACATTGAGAACATTACATAGTCAATACGTTATAACCTCATGGACTAGGTTTTCTAACATCTTATTTGTACACTTATTTCCTTCTCTGTCTTTTAAAGTTATATCAGTGGTCTTTTCATGTAATTATTTAAATTTAAAACTCATTACTTATATTTATGCCCAAGTAACCTATCAAAGCACTTGCAGGCATTACGTATCGCCATCCCTGTAAGCCCCTTCTCTGTCTTTGGTGGCAATTAAGGGTACCTATCAAAGCATCTGCAGGCGTTATGTATCGCCATCCCTGCAAGCCCTTGGGAGGTACCTATAAGTGCACTTTGCAGGCGTTACGTATTGCCGTCCCTGTAAGCCCCCTGATACCGATATTCATTGTCTTTTAAATTCATATCAAGCATATATTGTCAATCCATGACTTTCCATGTAGGCAGTACTGATATCTGTAATTCCTAATTGGTATACCAATTGATCCATACAATATACATAAGCCTAGGTTTACTTTGAGAAATTAAGCATTATTAATTGTCTAACAAAATCTTCATATCCATGTATTGTGGAAAAGGTGGGTCCCATATTACTATTTCAAGTGATTTAGCATGTGGTGATAATAGAATTTCCATGTCAATGTACAGTGGGAAAGTGGGTCTCACATACCTATTTCAAGTAATTTAGTACATAGTGACTTAGTAGGGATAAGCTACTAATATTTTTCAAGAACCCTTCTTTAGGTTCAATTTCGGGATTTTAACTTTACATATCACTTTGGACAGTTTGTAGCCACTGTTTGGCTCCATTTGCTAAAAGGAAATTATTCTTTTATGTCTTGTCTTTATCTCCCAAATGACTATTCGAGCTCTGACTCATAGGTTTCTCCCTCTTCTCTATTTCACGTTGCCCTTGTGGGGTTGGGTTTGTACTTGGGCTTGGGCTGACAGATTATTAGCCATTTGTTGAAAGAAAGTGGCCATTTACTGGGCCATTTGTGCAGTAATTTGTACAGGTGGGGCTGGTAAAGTCGAGCTTCCGACTCTCTGAGGGACTAGAGCCTCACCTTGTACTTCTACTGTCAAAGACTATTCTATTGTCTCATTCTTTTCTTCCATATCTTTTCACAGGATTTTCTATTTCCTGTACAACCAACACAAGGAGATTTCTCTCAGTTAGTTCATATTTATGATTTAAATGTACTACATATATCAAACATTTGAGCAGTTGTATTTACCGACAAAAAGATTTCAAATTCACAGTTCAAAATTTACTTTAAAACCATTGCTCTAATACCACTAAATATGTCACACCTTACTCCTCTGTAAGATGTAACATGATCCCGTAGTACACCTAATGAATTACCGTACTTCACCTACCGGTAACCCATTAAATATACTATAAGGGATTTTAAATCAATTTTTGTGAAATTTAAAACATCGATTAAAATCTGGTGTTATAAAAATTTTTCAAAATTTCAGCAGAGTACCGGCTGTATTTTGAGAAAACAGTTCAAACCTGAAAAGGAAAACACTCCCAATATGTTTTCTCAAATACAACTCCAATAAACTTCATTTCATCTCATAATTCAACCTCAATAATCAAATCATTTCATTTTCAAACAAACCTCATCATAAAAGAAATATTTCATTGATTACAAGACTCAAAAATTAATATTACAAAACTACACAGGTAAATGAAATATCAAATTTACATTACAATAATTTACATTTAATTACATACTAAAATATTTTACAAGAGTTTTTATACAACTGCTCAAATAATTTATATACATATTATTACATGCATACATCAAACTTATGTACATGGTTATACCTATGATATTCCTGGAGCTGATCTGAATGTGTCTTCAAAGAAGCTTACTCAACTGCTCTATGCTCTTTTCACCTGTGATAGCATACAAAGCTATCGCTGAGTGGTGAACTCAGTAGTGCATAACTATAATTTAAAACATAGTACAATATACGTTGACAAAATTATAACAATTAATTTGAAAGTCTTGAAATTCAACAAAATCCCACAAGTCAAAATCTTCATTGCCAATAATATAAATCATTAGTTAAAATGACTTTGAGCAAGAAATTCAGTTTATCAAATCACAACTGGACATTTAAAGTAATTCCAACAATCATGGAAATAAAGATTAATTGTCACACCTTACCGCTCTGTAAGGCATAACATGATCCCATAGAATACCTAATGAACTACCGAACTTCACCTACCGATAACTCATTAAGTACACTACAAGGGATTTTAAAACAATTTTTTTACTTTTTATAAGTGGTGAGTATTTTTTAAAAGGTATCAAAACATTTAATTAGAGTTTGAAAACAAGTTAAAATTTTTATCCCATTTTATTTTTTTGCAAATTCTATAAAAATTTTGGCAGAGTGCCATCTGTATTTTGAGAAAACAGTTCTTCAAATACCTGTAAAAAGCACTTCCAAAGATTTATCTTAACAACTTCATTATTTCAACATCCATCTCAACCAATTTCAACATCATTTCTCAATTTCCTAAATTCAATATCATCAAAATACTATAATTCAATTTCATTCAAACTAAAACAAAATATTTCCATTCATATTTCAATAAAGATAAAATAATTTATATACATCATTACAAAAATTTACATTAAGAAAAATCCAAACTAAAATTTATTACAAGCTTTATACAACTTTATACAACTGCTCATGACCATTTTCTACATTAACATACATTACATACATTAAAATAATTTTTACAATCAGGGTATAAAATATACCCGATAAACTTCAGAGTAGTTAGCTCCTCAATCCTCAGCAGCTCACTCTACTGCTCCTCTAGTCTCTATATCTGCGACAGCAATAACAGCCATCGCTGAGTACTAGGACTCAGTGGTGCACAACATACTAAAATAATCTTTATGTGGAATTTAAATCATATTTATTCAAAAATTAAACTAAACATGAAATATAAATTCAAAACATGATTTATAAGATTTTAATCCAAACAATTTCATTTCAAAAGTCTCAAAACAAATTTCATAAAAACACACAGTTATATCATGCCATTCGAAACTGTTAGTAGTATGCCCTAGAGCATATCATTTAGTATGTATCTTGTACATATTTTTATTAATAAAAGGCATTTCTACTTTTCCATTTACATAATATATTTATATGTAATAGAAAAGGTCCATTGATATTTTGTTAGAAATATTATTTTTAAGTTGTTAAGAATATTAGTGACAATATTTCTAGTACAAAGTATCATAAATAGGTTCACAATCGAGGATACTTCATAATAAGAACATGACTTATCCAGAAATATTGTATTCATATTTGTTCCCAAGTTATTTATATGAGATATAAATAAGATGGAATGGTGAGTCTCATGCCATATAGCAAACATGATAGGCACTTATAAATGATAAGTAGGCCGAACCAGTGACACTTATGACAAGCACATGGAGTTTACTCTTGTCAATGTTTTGTCATAAATCATATCAATGCATATAATCTTTAGACCTGAGATAGCACAGTTATCTTGTATATAGGTAATTTGAGTTTGATACTGCTTTCATACTTGTACTGTGTATGGGTATATGGGCATCTGTTGGCTCCTACTAGTTATATATGGAGGTAGGTGTTGATCAAGATGGAATCTGTTCCTCTAAGTAAATAGAGATAAAATCCTATGTTCATTTAATTGTTCTTGATGTTTCAAGTTCCTGGCCAGGACAGATAGATTTATTCAGAAAAGAGTTTCTGATGAGAAAATCTTTTTAATCAAGAACTGGAATTAAAAGAGAACAAAATATTCATAGCAAATGGAGTTTGACATAAACCATGACTCCAGCTTGGGTAGGGATTTTGTAAAAGAGAGATTCTAGTGCATGGTAACATATGATTATAAGTTCATTTAAGGTAAACCTTATTACTTATTGGGTGCCCATGGCATGCTATGCTAGGTGTTAACCATGGCCTATAAGGTTTATAAAATGATTTAAAGAAATCATTTATGGTAAGAAAGAGTTCTGATGATATTAAGAGTTGATATCATGTCTCATTGCCAATTAGTGATGAGCCTAGTAAGTCACACACATACACAAGTTATCACCTATTTAAATATGATTTAATTAATTAATTAAAGAATTTAATTGATTAATTAAATAGGTTTGGTTTGCAATTAAATTGCAAAGTCTTTAGCATGACTTGAAACCAAATCTAGATTATTGGATGTATAGTATAAGTTAAATTTATATTTAAAGTGTTTAAATATAAATTTAATTAATGAGAAATTAATTAATAGAGATTAATTAATTAATTTATATTTGATATAAATTAGAAGAAGAAAAAAATAATCATTTTGGGTTAAGAACTCAAAATTAAGACACATGGGCATTTTGGTCATTTCACATTGTGACACGTGGCACCATGAGATGGTGACACATGGGATTACACATAAGCTTGCCAAATGTTTTTTAATCACGTAAGATGATTAAAATCAAGATTAAATATAGGTTTGACACTTGGCACAATGTGATTGGGTCATTTGAACCTAGAGCTAATTAAAGGGTGACATGTGGGAAGGGTTTAATGTGTTAACCTAGCTATATAAGTGCTGTTATGAAAAAGAAAAACAACCAGTAGCCACTCCTCTCCTTTGTTATGCCATTTTGAGGCTCTTCATCTATTCTTCTTCATCTCTCATCAATTCAAAGAGATTAGCCATCAATCTCTTAAATTAAGAACACTAGAAATTGTTTCTAGTGTCCTGTTTACATCTCTAATCTCTTAAAAGGCAGAACTTGAATTTCTAATTAATAGAAAAAGCTTTAGAAGCTGTTCAAGGGCTGCCATAGGTGTTCTTGGTGTGGACAAACTAGAGGGACAATATCTGGTGTCTTGAAGACAAATCTCAAAGGCGCAGACATGCTGTAGTGCATCAAGAGGTTAGTGTAATCGTTCTTGATTTAATCTAGGGTTTTAAAATTAATCTGATTAATTTTAAAATCTTAAATGGCAAATACAGATCCAAAAACATATTAAAAGAGTTTTAATATGTTTTTTATCATTGAAATCAAATAGATAAAAATAAATCTTGCATGATGCATGTGACCCTAGGTGAAAATTTTTGAATTCAATGGTATAAACTTGTGTTTTTCACGCTTCTGTTCCTTCAATTGGTATCAGAGCCACTATATTTGCCATTTAGATTGATGTTTATATGATTTAATTGTGTGTTTGATCATGAGATCAAAAGTTCATTGCTGGTTGCAAAGCCAAGGTGGCGGCACAAATGATGAACACCATAGTGCGCATGGTTGATGCACCACAATGGTGTGCAAAGGTAAATGGATGGTGAATGTGCAATTGTTTATGATCTAAGGTCCATTTTATGTCTAATTAAATTGTTTAATTAGAATTTTTATCACACAATTAAATTATGATTCAAATTAGAATTTTAAAAATTGTTTGAATATGATTCAAATTTGAATTTTAAAAGTTGTTTGAATGTGATTCAAATCTGAATTTTTAAAGTTGTTTGAATCATATTTAAATCTGATTTTTTAAAATTGATTGAATAAAATTCAGATCTGATTTTTTAAAAAATGTTTGAATGTGATTCAAATCTGATTTTTTAAAAAATGTTTGAATGTGATTCAAATCTGAATTTTTAAAGTTGTTTGAATGTGATTCAAATCTGAATTTTTAAATTTGTTTGAATGAGATTCAAATATGAATTTTTAAATTTATTTGAATCATTTTCAAATATGGATTTTTAAGTTGAATATGAGATATTCAATTTAATTTAAGTATGTATGTTTTATTTAATTGTTAAATAGTGATATGCATGATGGATGATCATGGACTATAAAAGACCAATGTGATTTGATTTATTTCTTTTATGTTTCTTTGGGATTGTAAATTAATTAATTTATTTTAATTTATTTTGGGCATGTATTATTAAGTTTGTAATCATTTTTGGGTTGTAATTTCATTTATTTAAGTTCTTGTAAATTCGCCTTGGTATGCCAAGGATTACTATGTAATATTGGATTGCAAAAAGTTCAAGGAGGTCAAGAGCATTGGTGGGACCAATGGGAGGAATTCAAGATCAGGTGTTGATTATGTACTCCTTCAGCAACTCTTGTAAAATGAATGAATGAAATACACCTAGGAATGCCCTAATTCAATTCTTGGTGGCTCAGAATTGAATCCCTTAGAAAGTCCATTATCATACCATATTTATTGCTTATCCATGAATGCATGAGATGTATGGGAATGTATGCTATTATATGATATATGCATGCTAAATGGATAATGTGCAAAGTGAGACCTTAATAGTAATTAGAATGACCATAAAATCTTCTAAACAAATGATTAAGTTGGAAATGCTATAATTAAAGTAATTATAACATAGGCCCTCCATTGGGGCAATTATTTTAAGAAATTTTAAATAGTTGCATAAGATACAATTAATTTAAGAGATTTTCTTAAGAATAATTGTTAAGCATGAGATGTTGTAAATATGTAAATAGTTTGGTGGCCAATATTGGATGTACCTGAGGACATTAAAATTATTTGCATAATTACTGGCTCAATGGGATTAACTTAACTAATGCAAGATAAGTCAATAATGGATGCACCTGAGATTTTGAGCATTAGGGGTTAGGTAAAGGATTGAACCTCACATGAGATGTGATGGGCAAGGAGTTGCTCACTTGTAGTTTATTGTAATTCCAATAATGGATGTACCTGAGGATGATCAATAGAATTATAAGAATTCAATCACCCACTAGAAATCCATCCAACTAGGATTTTCGTTTTCTACTTTGAAAGTGTAGGATTTGCTAAGTTAGTGGGAGGACCAATTTGATTAAAAGAGCATAATCATTTTGGTTAATTACATGATACATTTACTAATTATTCTGGTTATTTTCTGCAGTTAATTTTTTGATAAAAATGAGCACAGAACAACCACCACCATCCAATATCCTTGCAAGCATACTTGATCGCAATAGGTTGACAGGACCTAATCTGTCTGATTGGCTAAGAAATTTGAAACTTATCCTAAACCTTGAACATATAGGATATGTTCTAGATTCAAATGTTCATGGTCCCTTACCTCCAGAGGCCATACAAGAGGAACATGAAATTTTGGATAAGTGGAAGGAGCATGATATGAGAGCTAAGTGTTACATGCTTGCTTCCATGAGTAATGAGTTACAAAAGCAGCATGAGAATATGTTGAGTGCGAGTGAGATCCTCCATCACCTACAAGAGTTGTATGGTGAGCATAGCAGGAATGCTAGGTATGAGATATATAGAAAGCTATTCCGTATGAGGATGTCTGAGGGACAGAATATTGGGGATCATGTCCACAAGATGATTCGGCTGATTGAGCAGTTGGAACATCTTGACTTCAACATGGATTTCCAACTACAGACGAATTTGATCCTTCAGTCCCTTCTTGAGCCTTTTGGGAATTTTGTGACAAATTTCCACATGACTCAACAGGAATGCACCTTAGCTGGTTTACTCAACATGTTGGTTATTGTCCAAAAGAATATGCCGGGCAATAAAGGAATAGAGGTAGCTTTGATTGCATCTTCCTCTGCTGGAAAGTCCAACAAGAAGAAGGGCAATAAGAAAAAGAAACCTCGGATTCCTGGTCCTTCCAAGAAAATAGCTAAACAGAAAAGGAAGACTAAAGCTGATGGAGGCAAAGGAAAGTGTTTCCACTGCCAAAAGGATGGGCACTGGAAAAGGAACTGCCCAGAGTATCTTTCTTCTCTGAAGGACAAGAAGGATACACCTTCAGAAGGTATGTCCATATCTTGTTATTTAGATTCTGATGATACTCATAGTTCATCTACAGCTTGGGTTTTAGATACTGGTTCCAGTTTTCACATTTCTAATGATATGCAGGAACTAGCAAATAGTAGCAACTTGCGTTCTTAAGATATTAGAGTCCGAATTGGCAATGGCTCAACTGTTGAAGCTTTAGCCATAGGATCTAAATCTTTTTACATGTTTGGACATGTTTTGTGTTTGGATAATATTTTATATGTACCTGATGCTTTTAAGAACATCATTTCCATATCTAGTCTGACTAGAAATGGCTATGAATTTCAGTTCACAGATGATGTTTGCAATATTTATTTTGGAAATAAATATGTTGGTTCCGGTTATATGAATGATGGTCTTTATTATTTGGATAATAATGACAAACACAAATTGAATGCAAGTGATCTAAAAGAATGCAATGCCATGGTGAAAACCAACTCAAGTTCAAAATATATTTGGCACTTAAGGTTATGTCATGTTGCAGAAGATAGGATTGCAAAACTGGAGAAAATGGAGATTCTATCCTCACTGGGCTCTGAGCCTACTCCAACTTGTGAATCTTGCCTTCAGGGCAAAATGACTAGATCACCCTTTGTTGGACAAGGGTAAAGAGCTGAAAATATTTTGGAGCTAATACATAGTGATGTATGTGGTCCATTTAAAGAAATGGCTAGAGGGGGCTTTCATTATTTTATTACCTTTACTGATGATAAATCAAGATTTGGGTATTTGTATTTGATGAAATACAATCATGAATCCTTTGAAAATTTTAAAGAATTTAAATCTGAAGTAAAAAATCAAACAGGAAAGAGTATTAAAGCTCTTCGATCAGATCGTGGAGGTGAATATTTGAGTACTGAATTTGATGAATACTTGAGAGAGCATGGCATTGTTTCTCAGCTGACTCCTCCAGGAATGCCACAGCTGAATGGTGTATCTGAAAGGAGAAATCGTACCTTATTGGATATGGTACATAGTATGATGAGCTATACTGATATGCCAATCTTCTTTTGTGGATTTGCATTAGAATCAGCTTTGTATATTCTGAATAGGATTCCATCAAAATCAGTTTCTTCCACACCTTATGAGATATGGCATGGAAGAAAACCAAGTCTAAAGCATGTTAAGATTTGGAGTTGTCCAGCTTATATCAAAAAGCTGAACACTGATAAATTGGAGACCAGATCAGAAAAAGGTTGATTTGTTGGATATTCAAAAGATAGTTTTGGATATTATTTTTATTTGCCTACTTCACAAAAGGTTGTGATAAGTAGAGATGCCACATTTCTTGAACAACAGTTTGTTCAAGAAGGAGGCAAAGGAAGGCAAATAGAGTTAGAATTGGAGAATTCTGACCAACCAACAGATCAGATGGATATAGATCCATCTAGTCAACCTATACCCATTGATGAAACATCTACAGCTGTTCCTCGTAGAACAACCAGGGTATCTCACCCACCAGTGAGATATGGTTTTCTTCATGAATAAGAAAAAGAGTTCTCTACTCATGAAGAAGTAGATCATGGAGATGATCCACTTGCCTATGAAGAAGCTATATCAGATATAGACTCTTGAAAATGGATTGATGCTATAAAATTCGAGATTGATTCCATGTATAAGAATCAAGTTTGGGATCTTGTTGACCCACTTGAAGGTATTGTACCTACAGGGAACAAATGGGTTTTCAAGAAGAAAATTGGTTCTAATGGAAAGTTAGAGACCTATAAGGCAAGGCTAGAAGCGAAAGGGTTTCGCCAAAGGCAAGGAGTCGACTATGAGAAGACTTTCTCGCCCATTGCTATGCTTAAATCAATTAGGATTTTATTAGCAATAGCTGCATACTATGATTATGAGATTTGGTAGATGGATGTCAAAACAGCTTTTCTCAATGAATACATTGAAGAAAACATTTTCATGGAACAACCTAGGGGTTTTGAATCCTAAGATGGTTCCAAGGTATGCAAACTAAAGTGATCCATTTATGGGTTGAAACAAGCTTCGAAGAGTTGGAACATTCGTTTTGATGAAGCCATTAAATCCTTTGGTTTTATCAAAAATGAGGATGAGCCATGTGTATATAAGAAGGTTAATGACAGTGCTATCACTTTCCTTGTCTTATATGTGGATGACATACTGTTGATGGGTAATGACACAGGTATGTTAACAACTATAAAGGTATGGTTGTCAAATACATTCTCCATGAAAGACTTAGTGGAGGCAACCTATATTCTTGGGATTCGCATATATAGAGATAGAGCGAAAAGAATAATTAGTTTATCCCAAAGTGTATACTTGGAAAGGTGTTAAAGAGGTTTAACATGCTTGATTCCAAGAGAGGATTGTTACTAGTGAGACATGGTATCCACCTTTCTAAAGAGATGTCTCCAAAGACACCTGAAGAAAGAGATAAGATGGCCAGGATTCCATATGCTAAGAAACTAAGGTCTCACCAAAAATCCAAACACATAGAAAGGCGCTACCACATTATCAGAGAAATAGTTGGGCGAGGCGATGTAGCCATCCAGAAAATAGCATCAGCTGAAAATCTAGCTGATCCATTCAGTAAGCCTATGTCACAGACTCAGTTAGACTGACATCTTAAGAAGATAGGTATAAGATATTATATTGTAATGAATGGCTCTAGTGCTAGTGGGAGATTGTTAGTAGTACGCCCTAGAGCATATCATTTAGTATGTATCTTGAACATATTTTTATTAATAAAAGGCATTTCCACTTTTCCGTTTACATAATATATTTATGTGTAATAGAAAAGGTCCATTGATATTTTGTTAGAAATATTATTCTTAAGTAGTTAAGAATATGAGTGACAATATTTCTAGCACAAAGTATCATAAATAGGTTCACAATTGAGGATACTTCATAATAAGGACATGACTTATCCAGAAATATTGTATTCATATTTGTTCCCAAGTTATTTATATGAGATATAAATAAGATGGAATGGTGAATCTCATGCCATATAACAAACCTGATAGGCACTTATAAATGATAAGTAGGCCGAACCAGTGACACTTATGACAAGCACATGGAGTTTACTCTTGTCAATGTTTTGTCATAAATCATATCAGTGTATATAATCTTTAGACCTGAGATAGCACAGTTATCATGTATATAGGTAGTTTGAGTTTGAAATTGCTTTCATACTTGTACTGTGTATGGGTATATGGGCATTTGTTGGCTCCTACTAGTTATATATGGACGTAGGTGTTGATCAAGATGGAATCTGTTCCTCTAAGTAAATAGAGATAAAATCCTATGTTCATTTAATTGTTCTTGATGTTTCAAGTTCCTGGCCAGGACAGATAGATTTATTCAGAAAAGAGTTTCTGATGAGAAAATCTTTTTAATCAAGAACTGGAATTAAAAGAGAACATAATATTCATAGCAAATGGAGTTTGACATAAACCATGACTCCAGCTTGGGTTGGGATTTTGTAACAGAGAGATTCTAGTGCATGGTAACATATGATTATAGGTTCATTTAAGGTAAACCTTATTACTAATTGGGTGGCCATGGCATGCTATGCTAAGTGTTAACCATGGTCTATGAGGTTTATAAAATGATTTAGAGAAATCATTTATGGTAAGAAAGAGTTCTGATGATATTAAGAGTTGATATCATGTCTCATTGCCAATTAGTGATGAGCCTAGTAAGTCACACACATACACAAGTTATCACCTATTTAAATATGATTTAATTAATTAATTAAAGAGTTTAATTGATTAATTAAATAGGTTTGGTTTGCAATTAAATTGCAAAGTCCCTAGCATAAGTTGAAACCAAATCTAGATTATTGGATGTATAGTATAAGTTAAATTTATATTTAAAGTGTTTAAATATAAATTTAATTAATGAGAAATTAATTAATAGAGATTAATTAATTAATTTATATTTGATATAAATTAGAAGAAGAAAAAAAATAATTATTTTGGATTAAGAACTCAAAATTAGGACACATGGGCATTTTGGTCATTTCACATTGTGACACGTGGCAATATGAGATCGTGACACATGTGATTACACATAAGCTTGCCAAATGTTTTTTAATCATGTAAGATGATTAAAATCAAGATTAAATATAGGTTTGACACTTGGCACAATGTGATTGGGTCACTTAAACCTAGAGCTAATCAAAGGGTGACATGTGGCAAGGGTTTAATGTGTTAACCTAGCTATATAAGTGTTGTTATGAAAAAGAAAAACAACCAGCAGCCACTCCTCTCCTTTGTCACACCATTTTGAGGCTCTTCATATATTCTTCTTCATCTCTCATAAATTTAAAGAGATTAGCCATCAATCTCTTGAATTAAGAACACTAGAAATTGTCTCTAGTGCCCTGTTTACATCTCTAATCTCTTAAAAGGTAGAACTTGAATTTCTAATTAATAGAAAAAGCTTTAGAAGCTGTTCAAGGGTTGCCATAGGTGTTCTTGGTGTGGACAAAATAGAGGGTCAACATCTAGTGTCCTGAAGACAAATCTCAAAGGCGCAGACACACTGCAGTGTATCAAGAGCTTAGTGTAATCGTTTTTGATTTAATCTATGGTTCTAAAATTAATCTGATTAATTTTAAAATCTTAAATGGCAAATACAGATCCAAAAACATATTAAAAGAGTTTTAATATGTTGTTTATCATTGAAATCAAATAGATAAAAATAAATCTTGTATGATGCATGTGACTCTAGGTGAAAATTTTTGAATTCAATGGTATAAACTTGTGTTTTTCACGCTTCCGTTCCTTCAGAAACAAATATCATCTCAATAGCCATAGGCTAAGGAGAAATCACATCACAAGACTAGCTAGCTCAAATATATGGGAACTCATTCTTTTTCTTCTTCTACTGGCACACACCTTAGCACTTCAGCCAGATAAGGAATCAAAATTTGAAACTGATTTCCCCCACTAATCATGCTAGTGAGGTGTTCAAATATATGGTCATGACACTGTGGTTTCAAAACTTATCTTAACAATTTACTAAATATTTATTGCCATTTTAAACATACACAAATAAACTTTCAACAATTCAAAGCAAAAACATAATACACATTTCATGCACTTTGTAAATGAATTTTTAAGCATATTAATGTTGTGCACAAACCTTATACGAGTCACCTCTTGGCCTTGACTCGATCCCTCGGGTTCTTTCCCGATATTCTTTTCCACTGAAACACACAGTTTCATAGTGTTTCAGTATCATAACTTATCATAAATCCAAAATAAATTCAAATTTAGTTTTACCTAGCTTTAATATGCTAAACTTGATGTTCTTTAAAATTTGTGTTTCGAGGTTACTATTCACAATACTATTCAAGTCAATTTGTTGACTTTCTAAGGCTTAATAGGTATGGGAATTCTAATTTCACCCACATACCACATTTTGGTCACCTAATTTGTTGGTTTTGGTTGTTTTCTCATTTTAAGTCTTTTAGGCAAATTTGCAAATTTTTAGTTTTGGTGTCTAATGTTGCACTATTCCATTGGTCATGTTGCTGTTATAATTTGGCTAATTTTTCTCATAGAAATTGTTCCTTATTGTCTTAACTTTATTATCCTTTTTGAATCACTCCAATTGGAGTTTTTTAGCTCAAGTTATAGCTATTTGAATCATGGCTGCTGGATTAGACTTACCCAGATTTCTGGGCAAATTTTTGTGTTCTGGCAGTTTTAAGTCACCAAGTTTGGGTGGCTAAATGACTTGGTTAAGGTCACAATTTGAATTAATGTTCTTCAAGAAAGTTTTAGGTCTATATCTCAGCTTTCTACTGGTAAAATTTCAGGTCATTTAGACCTGGCTAGCCCAAGTTATGGCCAAATGAACAAATACTGTTCATTTGGTCATTTTTGTACAAGTCAGATTGCCTAATCCGGATTTGGTCAATTTGTTCACCGTGTTTTAGTCACTTTCTGGGAATGATTCCTAAATGAAAAATGTGCCATTTTGTGTGTAGTTTCATTCCCAATTGGCCTCACACTAATTGGGTTGGTAAAATTTCAGTTTTGGTCCCTAAAAGAGACCTTGGTCATGCTAGCTGCAGAATGCCTATAACCAATTCGAATTTCCATTCAGTTCCAACACTTCCAACACACCACAAATGGTCATCCATAACCATTTTTTAGTTCAAACAAGGTCAAACACACCATTTGACCAATTCTAAAAATTTTGTCTCCCAAACCCTAGGTCCAAAACCCTAACTTCCATGTTTAGTTCATTTGTTGAATTATAAATGCATGTTTAGTTCTCATACACTCAATCACACTTAACTAATTCATAATTTGCATCAAAATCATCCATTCTCAAACCTAAACCCTAGCTGGCTGAATTTCTATTTGGTCCTCCAAAGATGTTTTCTTTTGATTTTTAAGTTGAGTTCTAGGTTAGTTAAACTACAAACACAACTAATAAACTAAAATTTTCAAATTAGATTGCTTACCTCCATTTTGAAGTTCACTCCTCCAATTTCTTCTCTTTTTCCTTCTTTCTTTCTTGCTCAATAGTTGAACTAAAGTGCTAGAACAAGGTTTACTTTAATGGATTGGGAAAATTACGGCCAAAGTGAGGGTTTTGAGAAGCTTTAATCAAGCTTCCATGGAGGTTTAGTGAGTGAAGGGAGAGAAGGTGAAGGTGGATATCCAAAGGAAGAAGAAAGGAAATAATTTTATTTCTTTTGAATTTTCAACTTTATTAATTCATAATTATCCCAAAATTTCAATTTTTAAATACTAGAATTTATTGCATCATGCTTGTGTCATGCATGATGTCATAAACTTTTTTATTTTTTGGATTTTTCATTTCTTTTTCATTTCTTTTCCATTTACTTCTTTAATTTAATTCTTAATTCCAAAATTTTCTTTTCTCCAATTTTATTGGATTGTCAGGTCAGGAGTCAGCCACAAGGGTCAATTGACCAAATTGCCCCTCGCCGGTTCGATCCGGTTTATAAATAATTCAATATTTCTTCCTAATCTCTGACCTAATTATTTGACATGCTTAACAATTCTTTTTTGTGATTTTCTCTTGTTCGCTGTGTTCGCAATAGTCCTAAGGACCGCAACGTCACATTTTATGGTTCAAAATTTGAGTTTAAATCGACTTCGCAATCGTTCCCGAGAAGGTCACCCATCGCTGTGACTCTCAGCTCATTTAAACTCTTATGTTCTGTTTTTCTTATTTATACTTAACTAATTGATAATTACTAATTATTTGTATTCAGGATTTATCTAGTTGTCTTAGATGTGGTTCTAACCACCTTAATTATCCGGATCGACACCGATCACCAGAATAGTGAAATATACTAGGCTATACAAATAGGGGTGTTACAATTCTCTCCCCCTTAAATAAATTTCTTCTTGGAATTTTACCTGGTATCAGTCTCTAAACAGCTGTTGGTGCTGTCTCCTCATGTCCTCTTCTCCTTCCCATAGCCTCCTGGCTTGAATGATGGTTCCACAGTACTTTTACAAACAGTATCTGTTTGTTCCATAGCTATTTCAGCTCATAAGCCAGAATCTCTATGGGTTCTTCCTCATATGTGAGGTCTAGATTCACTTCAATTTCTTCCACTAGTAGTACATGAGATGGGTCTGATCAATACCTCCTCAACATAGACACATGGAAGACATTATGTATCTTCTCTAACTCTGGAGGTAGTGCCAAACGATAGGCCAAAGGACCCACTCTCTCCAGAACCTCATATAGCCCGATAAAACAAGGACTCAGTTTCCCCTTTCTGTCGAATCTCATAATTCTCTTCCAAGGGGAAATCTTGAGGAATACTTTCTCACCCACTGCACACTTAATATCCCTTCTCTTTAAATCAATGTAGGACTTCTGAAGGTTTGATGCAGCCTTAAGTCGATCTCTGATCACCCTGATCTTCTCCTCGATCTGCTGAATAATTTCGAGCCCAATCATCTTTCTTTCACCTACCTTATCCTAGCACAAGGGAGTTTTGCATTTTTTGCCATACAAAGCTTCATATGGAGGCATCCCAATGCTTGATTGGTAGCTGTTGTTGTAAGCAAACTCAATTAAAGGCAAGTGTATGTCCCAACTGCCCTTAAATTCAATCACACAAGCCTGTAGCATGTCCTCCAAGATCTGAATTACCCTCTTAGACTGGCCATCTGTCTGTGGGTGGAATGTCGTGTTGAAGTTCAATCTAGTTCCTAGGGCTCTTTGAAGACTACCCCAGAATCTAGAAGTGAACCTAAGATCTCTGTCTGATACAATGGATACTAGCACTCCATGCAGTCTTACTATCTCATCACTATATAACTTGGCCAATCTTTCTAAACTGTAGTCCATCCGAACTGGCAGAAAATGAGCAGACTTAGTTAGCCTGTCAACAATGACCCAAACTACATCATAACTCTTCTGTGTCCTCGGAAGTCCCATGACAAAATCCATAGTTATTCTCTCCCATTTCCATTCCGGCACTGGTAGTGGATGTAACAAAGCAGTGGGTACTTGATGCTCTGCCTTCACTTGCTGACAAGTTAGGCATTTGGAGACAAATTCTGCCACATCTCTTTTCATACCCATCCACTAGTAATGTTCCTTTAGTCCTCTATACATTTTTGTGCCACCAGGGTGCATGGCAAAAGGAGACTCATGTGCTTCCTTCAAAATGATCTTCCTCAAATCAACATCATTAGGAACACATATTCTGCGCTAGTGTAGCAATAGACCGTCATCTTTTATTGAGAATTCTGGTTTCTTACCCTGCTGGACTTCTTCCAACTGCTTCTGATACTTATGATCATTCTGAGCAGCCATTCTGATCTGATCAATCAACACTGGCTGTACATGCCATGTAACTGCTGTCTGCCCCTCATCATTAATCTCTAAGCTGGCATGTAATGATCTCATCTCATGTACCATAGACAAAGGAGTAACCCTTAGACTTACCATAGTCTTGCAACTTAAGGTGTCAGCCACCACATTAGCTTTCCCTGGCTGATAGTCTATCAGACAATCATAGTCTTTTATCAACTCTAACCATCTCTTCTGTATCAAATTCAACTCTTTCTGAGTGCCCAAATACTTCAAACTCTTATGATTTGTGTAGATGTAGCACTTCTCCCCATACAAATAGTGTTTCCAGATCTTAAGAGCAAATATAATAGCTGCAAGCTCCAAATCATGTGTCGGATATTTCCTCTCATGCGGTTTTAGCTGGCGTGATGCATAGGCAATGACATTTTGATCTTGCATCAGTACATAGCCTAACCCATTGTGAGAAGCATCACTGTAAACAGTATACTCTTTACCCGGGGTAGGTAAAGTAAGGATTGGAGATTCAGTCAAACATTTCTTCAATTCATCAAAACTCTGCTGGCATTTGTCCGTCCACTGAAATTTCACATCTTTTCGAAGTAACTTAGTCAATGGAGATGCCAACATGGAGAATCCCTTCACAAATCAACAGTAGTATCCAGCTAAACCCAAAAAATTGCGAATCTCCGTGATATTTTTGGGTGGCCTCCAATTAAGGACAGCTTCTATCTTACTTGGATCTACCTTGATACCCTCTACTGATACTACATGCTCCAAGAAAGATATTTCTTTCAGCCAAAATTCACATTTTGACAATTTGGCGTATAACTGTTTCTCCCTCAAAGTCTACAACACAATCCGCAGATGTCTATTATGCTCTTTTGTACTCCTCGAATAGACCAATATATCATCTATGAATACCACAACAAACTGGTTGAGGTATGGTCTGAAGATAGTGTTCATCATATCCATAAAAGTAGCCAGAGCATTAGTTAACTCAAATGGCATGACCAAGAATTCATAATGGCCATAGCGGGCTCTAAAGGCAGTTTTAGGGATACTCTGCTCTTGTACTTTCAGCTGATAATAACCTAATCTCAGGTCAATCTTAGAGAACACAGCTGCACCCCTCAACTGAGCAAATAAGTCATCAATACGGGGCAATGGATATCTATTCTTTATTATCACCTTATTTAACTGCTGATAATCAATACATAAACGGAGAGTGCCATCCTTCTTCTTAACAAACAACAATAGCGCTCCCCAAGGTGACACACTAGGGCGGATAAAGCCCTTGTCAAGCAGCTCTTGCAACTGCACTTTCAACTCTTTTAGTTCTGCTGGTGCGATTCTATATGAGGTTATAGAGATTGGGTCCACACCAGGCATAACATCAATCTCAAACTACACCTCTCTTTCTGGAGGTAATCCTGGCAATTCATCAGGAAATACATCCGAAAAGTCACATACCGTAGGGATGTCCCTCAGTGCTGGACTCCCCCCTTGGGTGTCTATCACATGTGCCAAGTATGCTTCACACCCCTTTCTAATCATTCTTCTGGCTAGTGCAGCCGAAATGATGTTTGATGGTAGTAAATGCCTCTCCCCATGTATTACCACATCACCGTACAGAGGGAGACCAAAAGTGACTATCTTCAGTCTGCAGTCAATCATGGCGTGATGCCTGGCTAACCAATCCATGCCCAAGATAATATCATAATCTTTGAAGGGCATTTCAATCAAATCTGATAGAAAAACATGTCCTAGGATCACCAAAGGACAGTCTTTATAGATTCTGTTGACCAGAACCTCTTGTCCTAACGGACTAGTTACTAGCACTTCAAAACCCATTTTGACACACGAAACAGTAAGTGAACTGACTATGCTAACACTAACATATGAGTGGGTTAAACTCGGATCAAACAACACAAATACTTCTTGATCAGAGATAGAGAATGTACCAGCTACAACATCAGAAGTCTTAGCCTCTTCTCGCTGTCTCATCGTGTAAACCCTGGCTGAAGCACTTCCTTGTGCTGACTGACCAATAGTACCCTGACTGCCTGAAGCATTGCCTCTACCTCTGCCTCTTCCTCTGCCAACCTCTGGGAGCAGGACTCTGAATAGATCCTTCTGCAGTCGTAGGAGCTGGACCGAATCTAGGGGCACTAGTACAGTCTTTAGCAAGATGGCCCTTGCCTCCACAGTTGAAACAGGCTCCTGTTGCCCAATAGCATTCTCCCCCATGAATCTTGCCACAAGTCTCACAGGGGCAGGGAGGTTGTGAACCCCTGCTCGACTGCTGTCTAGACCTAGGGGGTCTCTGTCCAGAGAATCTGCCCCTTCCAAACCTTCCACCTCGACCTCTGCTAGGTCCACCAAATTTCTTCCTTTTCCTAGAAGTACCACCAAAACTTGGCTCTACTGACTTTTCCCCCTTATCTTTCTCTGATTTCTCAGCTTTCTTTGATTTTTCTTTTGCTAGGGTCGCTTTTGATTCAATTCTTTCCAACTCAAGTGCTTGAGAAATGAGCTCTGAAAAATTAGTGTGTTTAAATCCCACTACTTGCATTCTCAGACTGGGCTTCAAATCAGTCTCAAATCTCTTGCACCTTTCCTTACTGGTAGAAAGGAAACTCCCAGCATAGTGGCTTAAGCGGGAGAACTCCCTCTCATATTCTGCCACTTTTCTATTGCCTTGCTTCAAACTCAGAAATTCTTGTAGTTTCTGATCCACATATGTATCTGGGACATATTTCTGTCTGAATTCTCTGATGAAGTCATCCCAGGTCAGTACTGGTGGTTCAGCCAAGCTGTGGGGGATAGTCTTCCACCAATCATATGCATCCCTTTGCAGTGGTGACACGGAGTATTCAAATTTTAGTTCATCTGGGCAGTGCAGCTTCTTGAACACTTTGTCCATTCTTTCTAGCCACTGCTCTGCCTCTGAAGGGTTTACTGTACCCTTAAATTCTGTAGCACCATACTTCAATAACCTGTCATACTGTCTGGCTGGAGGCAGTGGTTGTATCACAGGTGTCTAGGGTGGAGCTTGAGTAGGCATACCCCCAGCCATTTGTTGAAACATTGCCGCCATCTGCTGTGCAAACTGTGCAGGAAATTGTTGCATTTGTGAGGCTAGTGCCACAGACCCACTAACATTCTGTAGAGTTGGGGCTTCCCCTTGTGCCTCAGCTTCAACTGATTGCTCAACTGAGCGATCCCCTTCTTCCATTACAATCTGGATTAGGATATCTCCTGAACAAGTAACACATGGAGATTTCCCTCTGTTAATTCATATTTATGATGTAATGCACTATATGTAACAAATAAGGACATTGAGTAGTTATACTTAGTAAAGAAAAGACACCAATTAATAAGTTAAAACATACTTTAAAAATTTTGCTCTGATACCACTAAAACATGTCACACCTTACCCCACTGTAAGGCATAACATGATCCCGTAGAATACCTAATGAACTACCGAACTTCACCTACCGATAACTCATTAAGTACCCTACAAGGGATTTTAAAACAATTTTCTTACTTTTTATAAGTGGTGAGCATTTTCTAATAGATATCAAAAATTTAATTACAGTTTGAAAACTAGTTAAAATTTTTATCTCATTTTATTTTTTCGCAAATTCTACAAAAATTTCGACAGAGTGCCATCTGTATTTTGAGAAAACAGTTCTTCAAATACCTGTAAAAAGCACTTCCAAAGATTTATCTCAACAACTTCATCATTTCAACATCCATCCCAACCAATTTCAACATCATTTCTTAATTTCCAAAATTCAATATCATCAAAATACTATAATTCAATTTCATTCAAATTAAAATAAAATATTTCCATTCATATTTCAATAAAGATAAAACAATTTATATACATTATTATAAAAATTTACATTAAGAAAAATCCAAACTAAAATTTATTACAAGCTTTATACAACTCTATACAACTTTATACAACTGCTCATGACCATTTTCTACATTTATATACATTACATACATCAAAATAATTTTTACAATTAGGGTATAAAATATACCCAATAAACTTCAGAGTAGTTAGCTCCCCAATCCTCAGCAGCTCACTCTGCTGCTCCTCTAGTCTCTATATCTGCGACAGCAATAACAGCCATTGCTGAGCACTAGGACTCAGTGGTGCACAACATACTAAAATAATCTTTATGTGGAATTTAAATCATATTTATTCAAAACTGAACATGAAATATAAATTCAAAACATGATTTATAAGATTTTAATCCAAACAATTTCATTTCAAAAGTCTCAAAATAAATTTCATAAAAATACACAGTTATATCATGCCATTCGAAATAAATATCATCTCAATAGCCACAGGCTGAAGAGAAATCACATCACAAGGCTAGCTAGCTCAAATATATGGGAACCCGTTCTTTTTCTTCTTCTACTGGCACACACCTCAATACTTCAGCCAGAGAAGGAATCAAAATTCGAAACTAATTTCCCCCACTAGTCATGCTAGTGAGATGTTCAAATATATGATCATGACACTGTAGTTTCAAAACTTATCTTAACAATTTACTAAATATTTATTGCCATTTCAAACATACACAAATAAACTTTCAATAATTTAAAGCAAAAGCATAATACACATTTCATGCACTTTGTAAATGAGTTTTTAAGCATATTGATGTTGTGCACAAACCTTATACAAGTCGCCTCTTGGCCTTGACTCGATCCTCAGGTTTTTTCTCGGTATTCTTTTCCACTGAAACACACAGTTTCATAGTGTTTCAGTATCATAACTTATCATAAATCCAAAATAAATTCAAATTTAGTTTTACCTAGCTTTAATATGCTAAACTTGACGTTCTTTAAAATTTGTGTTTTGGGGTTACTATTCATGACACTATTCAAGTCAATTTGTTGACTTTCTAAGGCTTAATAGGTATGAAAATTCTAATTTCACCCACATACCACATTTTGGTTATCTAATTTGTTAGTTTTGGTTGTTTTCTCAAATTTTAAGTCTTTTAGGTAAATTTGCAAATTTTCAATTTTGGTATCTAATGTTGCACTATTCCATTGGTCATGTTGCTTTTAGAATTTGGCTAAGTTTTCTTCATAGAAATTGTTCCTTATTGACTTAACTTTATTCTCCCTTTTGAATGACTCCAATTGGAGTTTTGTAGCTCAAGTTATAGCATTTGAATCATGACTACCGGATTAGACTTACCCAGATTTCTGGACAAATTTCTGGGTTCTGGCAGTTTTAAGTCACCAACTTTGGGTGACTAAATGACTTGGGAATAATTTGGGTTTGTATTCTTCATGAAAGTTGTAGGACTATATCTCCTCTTTCTACTGGTAAAATTTCAGGTCATTTAGACCTGCCTAGCCCAAGTTATAGCCAAATGAACAAACACTATTCAATTATTCATTTTTGTACAGGTCAGATTGCCTAATCCGGATTTGGTCAAATTGTTCACCATGTTTTAGTCACTTTCTGGAATGATTCCTAAATGAAAAATGTGCCATTTTGTGTGTAGTTAAATTCTCAATTGGCCTCAGACCAATTGGGTTGGTAAAATTTCAGTTTTGGTCCCTGAAAGGGACCTTGGTCATGCTACCTGCAGAATACCCATAACTAATCCAAATTTCCATTTGGTTCCAACACTTTCAACACACCACAATTGGTCATACATGACCATTTTTCAGCTCAAACAAGGTCAAACACACCATTTGACCAATTCTCAAAATTTTGTCTCCCAAACCCTAGGTCCAAAACCCTAACTTTCATGTTTAGTTCATTTGTTGAATTATAAATGCATATTTAGTTCCCATACACTCAATCACATTTAACTAATTCATAATTTGCATCAAAATCATCCATTCTCAAACCTAAACCCTAGCTGGCTGAATTTCTATTTGGTTCTCTAAAGATTTTTTCTTTTGATTTTTTAAGTTGAGCTCTCGGTTAGTTAAGCTACAAACACAACTAATAAACTAAAATTTTCAAATTAGATTGCTTACCTCCACTTTGAAGTTCACTCCTCCAATTTCTTCTCTTTTTCCTTCTTTCTTTCTTGCTCAATAGTTGAAATAAAATGCTAGAACAAGGTTTAGTTTAATGGATTGGGAAAATTATGGCTAAAATGAGGGTTTTGAGAAGCTTTAATCAAGCTTCCATGGAGGTTTAGTGAGTGAGGGGAGAGAAGGTGAAGGTGGACGTCCAAAGGAAGAAGAAAGGAAATAATTTTATTTCTTTTGAATTTTCAACTTTATTAATTCATAATTATCCTAAAATTTCAATTTTTAAATATTAGAATTTATTGCATCATGCTTATGTCATGCATGATGTCATAAACTTTTTTACTTTTTTGGATTTTTCATTTCTTTTTCATTTCTTTTCCATTTACTTCTTTAATTTAATTCTTGATCTTGAAATTTTCTTTTCTCCAATTTTATTGGACTGTCAGCTCAGGAGTCAGCCCTAGGGGTCAATTGACCAAATTTAATTCAATATTTCTTCCAGATCTCTAACCTAATTATTTGACCTGCTTAACAATTCTTTTTTGATATTTTCTCTTTTCTGTTGTGTTCGCAATAGTCCTAAGGACCGCAACGTCACATTTTACGGTTCGAAATTTGAGTTTAAATTGACTTCGCAATCCTTTCCGAGAAGGTCACCCATCGCTGTGACTCTTGACTCATTTAACCTCTTATGTTCTGTTTTTCTTATTTATACTTAACTAATTGACAATTACTAATTATTTGTGTTCAGGGCTTATCTAGTTGTCTTAGATGTGGTTCTAATCCCCTTAATTATTTGGACCAACACCGGCCAGCAGAATAGTAAAATATACCAGGCTATATAAATAGGGGTGTTACATTAATTTCAACAAAATCAATTATGCATAATTCCCATTTGAAATCGAAATTCTTTACTATTCAAAAACTATTCTTTAAATACATAAGGAAAATAGCTTCATTTAATCATATGAAATATTCAGAACAAAATCAATTAAAAACTAGTTGTATACAAACCTCTGATGAGTCGCCTCTTGGCCTTAACTTAGTGGGTCTTTTCCCTTTTCAGTGTATTTTCTAACTGAAACACACAATTTAAAGTGTTTCAGTACTCATTTAAATTGTTTCTATTAATAAGGTTCAATAATTAAATTTTATTAATACTATTCCTTTCATTAGTCAACCTATAATGTTGACCTTTAATGCACACTAGGTGAATTAGTTTTAATGTTACTAATATGTTCCATTTTTCATTCCTCACATGTTGACATATATTGCCAGTTTCATTTCAAAGCTTATTGCATTTTATTGTAATTATTCAGATTTCATGGCTAATGTTTACTGTCTATTAGACCAAGCTATAGTGTAAATTTAACATATTTCTATTCATTAAATTGTTTCTCATTGTGTCTTCTTTAATTTCCTTTCTGAATCATGTCATTTGGATTTGTATAACTTAAGTTATGGTCAATTGACCATAACTAGGTCAATTCTGAATTTCGGTTCCCTTACTAGGCAATTTTAGTATTACACTTTGCCAATTTTATTTGAGTAGGTTGCTTCAATATTTAGGTCTATTACTCTTCATAGGATATGTTACCCTATGTCTTATGGTCACTAAGAATTTTTTTTTTGTTGTAATTTTTCAAGTCTTGTAGAGTTACTTATAGTCAAGTTATTGGACTGGACTTAATGGTCTTGTAGTGACAGGATGTTCAACTAGGGCAGTAGTTTCGACCCAACATTTGAGCTTCTTACATTCATGAGGAGAGGGAGAGGTCTAAAATAAAGTTGAAGGACTATTTCTTAGCTTTCCAGAATGGTATGACTCATTTTGTTTGAAGACTTCTAGTGGGAGTTATACTTAAAATACTTTGCAGGAGTTAATGGTCATTTGAACCATTTCTAGATTTGGTATGCCAACTTAATCAAGTTAATTGACCTAGTTTCCTTGATTTTTGGGTTTTGGTCAAATTACCAATATTGTAGATCTATGTCTTATTGAAATTTTGGGACTGATTTCATGTTATTTGGAGTTCTATGGACCAAGTTATGATCATTTTACTATTACTAGTCAAGTTGCACTTATATTGCAAAGTTTAGGTCATTTTTAGGTCAAAGTCAATTCGGCCAGTTTTTGTAACCCAACTTGTGTAAGCATTTTGACTTGGTTCTGGTCATTTATGGGCTTTGGTTCTTCATAAGAGTTGTAGCTCTATGTCTAAGCTTTCCATGGTATAAATTTCAGGTCATTTGGACATGGTTTGAGTGAGTTATGGCCAAAATACTGACTACTATTCATATGATCAAAATTCTGGATTTTCATGTCATGCAATTCCAGATTTGGTCATTCTTTTAAGTCACTTCTAGGCAGAATTTTGGCAAGTTTTCTACATGAAAGTTGGCCTATTTTATGTACAATTTTACCTCCAATTGCCCTCATACCAATTGGGGTCACACAAATTCACTTATAACCTAAAATGCATACTGCCCATACTAATCACACTTTGCATTGAAAATTGGCACTTCTAATGGACATCATTGACTTTACAATTTGGTCAATTGTCCAACAACAACCCAATGTAATCAAATATCTAGTAATAACTCAATTCCATTAAATCAATGGTCCCACAACAACTCAATTGAAATCAAATATCCAGCAACACTTAATTCAATTAAATCAATATCCAACATTAATACAAATCTTCTAACTCTAATCAATTGATCAAAACCACTAATGTACATTCCATTAACTCATAATCAACATTAATATATATGATAATAAGGCCTTCCTAAGCACATCAAGGCTGCCCAAATTGGTACATATGCTTCAACTTCCATATTGACTTCGTAACCTTACTTCAAATACACAATTCAAACATACACATGTTAATTAAACTCTTATACATTTAACCACCTTAATCAACACCTCAAATCACCATTTACATGAAGAAATAATTCATACTCCCATGGACATGATGGCTGCCAAAATGGAGACTTGTTAACACTCAACAATTTCTTCAAATTCTTTCATATTCCTACTCACCATAACCTCAATTACAAGTTTAATGAAGCAAGTAAGGAAAATAAGCACTTACCTCTTTTGAAGCTTGTCCAAACTTCACCAAAACCTTTCTTTCTTTCTCCCCATCTCTTCCCCAAGCTGTATGGACCAACTTTAGTGAAGGATAATGGAAGAAAATTGGCTTGGATCATGGAGAGAGAGAGCTTGGCCATGGATGGCCATGGATGAATTTGAATGGGAAATGGAATTCGGCCAAATGAAAATGTGAGGAAGAAGAAGGTTATAGTGGAGAAATCTATCCACTTTGGGGTTTATATAGGTCCATTAAATAATACTTAGTGGAGCGCTAATGATAACTAAAAGATTAATTAATCCAATATTCCTAAAATTGCAATTATGCCCTCAATCTTTCACTATTTATATTATATACCTAATTTCTTATTTTCATGGCATTTTAAAAATTTAATACCACTTATTTCTCATGGACATTTAGGTCAAAAGTCCACTCTAGGTGTCAAATGATCAAAATGTCCCTCTTCGGGTTGTATTTCGAATTTTTTTGGTACTACCGATTTACTCCCTGTACAATCGATTTCTTTAATTTTTGTTTTTCGTTTATACTAACTTATTAATTTTTCTTTGACATTTCCAATGTCAATTACACATCACTAAACCTTTAATTATGTTCCAAAAATATTTCCCCGAGTTCCCCGCGGTCCAAGGCTAGTCAACGGTCCTCACCGTAACTTCCTAGTGCGGTCACCCATCGCTTCGGTGCCGGCTCATTTAACCTAGTTTCATTTCCTCTCTTTTATTTTTCCTTTATTTTTCTTGTATTTTCTTTTTATTTATTTCATCATTTTATGCCTATTTATTATCACTGAAGTGTAGTTCTAGATATCCTGACTTGTCCAGACCAACATTAGGTCACCGAAGTAGTCGAATGTACGGACTACGTAAAGTGAGGGCATTACAATGTGCCTAAGGATGATCAGTAGGATTATAAGAATTTAATCACCCACTAGAAAATCCATCCAACAAGGATTTTCATTTTCTACTTTGAAAGTGTAGGAATCGCTAAGTTAGTGGGAGGACCAATTTTATTAAAAAACCATAATCATTTTGGTTAGTTACATGATACATTTACTAATTAATTTGGTTATTTTCTGTAGTTAATTTTCTGATAATAATGAGCACAGAACAACCACCACCATCCAATATTCTTGCAAACATACTTAATCGCAATAGGTTGACAGGACCTTATCTATCTGATTAGCTAAAAAATTTGAAACTTGTCCTAAATCCTGAACATATAGGATATGTTCTAGAGTCAAATATTCCTGGTCCCTTACCTCCAGAGGCCATACAAGAGGAACATGAAACTTTGGACAAGTGGAATGAGCATGATATGAGAGCCAAGTGTTACATGCTTGCTTCTATGAGTAATGAGTTACAGAAGTAGCATCAGAACATGCAGAGTGCTAGTGAGATCCTCTTTCACCTACAAGAGTTGTATGGTGAACACAGCAGGAATCCTAGGTATGATATATCTAAGCAGCTATTCTGCTTGAGGATGTCTGAGGGGCAGAATGTTGGAGATCATGTCCACAAGATGATTCAGCTGATTGAGCAGCTGGAACATCTTGACTTTAACATGGATTTCCAACTGCAGACGGATTTGATCCTTCAGTCCCTTCTTGCGTCATTTGGGAATTTTGTGACAAATTTCCATATGACTAAGCAGGAATGCACCTTGGCTGGTTTGCTCAACATGCTGGTTATTGCCCAAAAGAATATGTCAGGCAATAAAGGAAAAGTGGTAGCTTTGATTGCATCTTCTTCTGCTGGAAAGTCTAACAAGAAGAAGGGCAATTGTAACACCCTCCATGTAACAACTCCGTACATTATACTGTTCCGATGACTAGTGTCAGTTCGGACAGCTAGAACGTCCGGAAAAATATTTAAACTAAAGTGAGGAACTATAATTAACGCAAATATTAATAAGAAAAATTTAGAAAAAATTTTAGAAATAAAATACAACCAAGTTAAATGAGCCGGTGCCCTAGAGATGGGTAACCCAGTGGGAAGTTGCGCTCCTCGCAACTAGGAGCCCTAAACCCAGGGGAAAATTCATAAAATAATTTTTTGGACTCCAGAGAAGAGTCATTGAGGGTTTTATGGCATTAGGATGTTAAGAAAATGCTTAGAAAAATTTTTCAATTGGTACAGACAATTTTGGTCTATTAAGCTAAACGGAGGGCATTTTGGTCATTTCGCCTTCAGAGGTGATTTTTCACCGACTTGTCCAGTTAAGTAAATAATTATCATGACACAAAATGTGAATAAATATTGCTAAAAATAAAATTGAAAATGAGTAGAGAAGAAAATAAGAGAAAATGAGATAAAAAGCTAATTATGACATCACCATGATGTCATTAAACACTTACCACCAATTACAATTAATCAAGCCCATTTAAAATAAAAAAAATTGACATAAGAACAAAAAAAAAAAAGGCTTATCAGCTGCTCCAAACCAATCCAGCCATCTCCCTCTTCTCCCATAGCCATTTCCTCCATGAAAGCTCACCCAAGCTCCCAACCTCACCAAATCTCACTTGAAACCCTTACCTAGCTTCACAAAAAATTTACCTACCAACTTGAACATCCTCTAGGTAGCCAAAAGAGGAAGGAAAGAGCAAGTTTAGTTGGCTTAAAATTCTGCTCCAACAAGTTTAGTGTCTAACTCTTACTCCTTTTGCTTTAATTCATGTTCAATGGCATGAATTATGTAGGAAATATAAGGAAACAAAGCAAACAAGTGTGTGTGTGAAACTTACAATTTTTGGCTGCTAGGGTTAGCTAGGGTTTGATGATTTTTCTTGGTAGAAAAATAGTTATGAGCAGCCTTTGGTAGTGGATGGGGTATTGAACATAATTAAGTAAGTGAAATGCAAGAATTGTGCATGTATGAAATGAAAAAATTGGACACTTGAACAATTCTAGGGTTGCTTATGTGATGGTAAACTTGTAATGGTCAATTAGTGACCATTTGAATGTGTATACCGAGAAAATGAAGTGAGTTGAGGCTTGGCATTTGAGTGTGGGTGAGCTGCCTTGGCTGACCTGAAGGACTGAGCATGAGTCCAGTAGGTTCGGGCAGTTATAAATGGAGTTGTAGAGGTTTAATTAGTATAAGGCCAATTGGACATGAAACTAGACACATAATGGCACAAATTTGGTATAGAAACCTTGCCCAGAAAACTAAACCAAGTTGACCTAAAAATTGCCCTAATCCGGGTGACTTGCATTCTGCCTGGGCAAAATGACCAAATGAACAATGTTTATTCATTTAGTCATAACTCAGTGTAGAAAGGTCCAATTGACCTCAAATTTTACCAGCAGAAATTTGAGATATATACCTACAACTTTCATGAAGAAATCTAATGCAAATTTTGAACATAACATGTTCAAAAAGTGACCTGCAGTCACTGCACAAAATACTGTAGATTTGGTCAATCCAGAAAAACAGGAAAGTTTGCAATCCAGCCAGTTATGGTGTTTAGGCCATAACTTGAGTTACAAAACTCCAAATGGAGTGATTCAAAAAACGAAATGTAACTAGACACAATAAGGAACAACTTTCATGTTGACAACTTTGCCAAATTCCTACTATAAAAAAGACCAATGGAACAGTACACACAAGGCTTGAAATCTGAAAATTTTAAACAACTAACACTAAGCGTAGAAATGGTATTGGCAACAAATAACAACAACTTTAGAATGTAAAATGTGGTATGTTGGGAGTATTAAAACCAATGTACCTATTGCCTATACAAAAGTTAACATTTTAGTTGACTAATGAAATGAATAGTAATACCTAAACTTAAATTTCAAGAATTATACAATTTAAAAGTGTAACATGCCCTAGTACACCTAGCAAGATTGGTTTGGATAGGTTGGCATGCCAATAGGCTTCAGTTAGCAGTACTGCACATGACATTATGCCATTCTGTTATTTTATGGCTTTTAGCCATTCTGACATTGTGATGATACTTGGCCTTGTGCCTAATGTTATTACATCTTATTAGCTGTTCTGTTGCACACCGGGAGATACATATGTGACCGATGGTGTGACGGCCTGAGGTACTTGATATCCAGTGCCAGTTTACCCGTTTATCCAATCCAGTCATCCAGTATAGGCTACTTGGGCAATCAAAAATGAAAGTGAATAAATTTAATGAAATTATGAATATAACAAGTACAAAATAAATAAGATTACCAATAATGATCGAAAAATTATCTACATAAAACATCAGAACATGCACTGCATATTTATTTTTTGTTATTTCTTTTTATTCTATTATTGGCACCACTAAGCATTATTGCTTAGCGCGTTGCTTTTTGCCACTCGTGGGTTCTAGAAAGACCGATAGAGAGCCTAGTAGACCATAGACTGGGTGAGACCATCTGTAGCTCTACATAGTGTCCGTGTCACCTCACCGACACCAGTGCATTGGTAGGACACTAGGTTTCATTTTGGGTATTTTGTAACTAACTTTTATTTTCTCATATGAAATTGAGACTCATATAATGTATTTTGTTATCAATGTAAATAGTGGAAATTATGTTTATGAATAAAAAAGTGAATATTAATTTATGACTTGTACATGAATATCCTATGAAATGAATGATTGAGGAATGGAAATGTTGTTGAAAAATATTGAGATTTTGTTGATGAAATGGAGTTTGGGATTGATTGAAAAATTTAAAGTGTTTTTCATAGGTTCCGAAGAACTGTTTTCTCCGTTTTTAGCCAGTACTCTGTCGGATTTTCTATAGAATTTGTGGAACCTCAAATAAATTAATGTTTTCCATAAATGACTTAAATTAATTATACTTCACCAATTATACTTCATAACTATGATAAAAATAAATAAAGAAGGATAAAAAGGATTAAAATAAAATAGGGTGTTCCGGTACACTATGTGATATATCTTACTCGGCTATACTGTAGACGGGTAAGGGGTGTGACATTTAGTGGTATCAGAGCACGGTTTAGTTTCTGGGTCTAGATTGAGTCCATACTATGCATTGCATTTATAAGAGTCGGGGTGGCACTAATGCAGATCTGTTTGTCTTTGTTATTTGAAATAAGATATGGACCCTACATCACAGAGGGTAGTTGAGGAGGAAGTGGAGAGTCATGCTCCACCTGCAGCAGCTGAGACTGGGGGTAGGGGAGAACCTACTCTGCTAGCTCTAGCAAAGCCTGCTCAGCCTCCACAGGCGATGTTCCAGCAAATGGCCGAGTTCTTCAGACAAATGGCTGGGATAATGCCACCACCACCACCACTACCTCCATAGTAGAAATCCCACCTAGAGAGATTAAGAAAATTTAGAGCAGTGGATCTCTTTGGCAAGAGAGAAGATGATTCTGTTGCAGCGGAAAACTGGTTGAATAGAACAGGAAGGGTTTTAAAGCAACTCCATTGTACTCCAGAACAAAACCTAGAAGCTGTTGTATCTCTGTGGGATACAGTTTCTAGTGAAGTACAGCCAGAAGTAATAACTTGGGACTTCTTCCTCTCAGAATTCAAGAAGAAATATATGGGTAGTGTATACCTAGAAGGGAGAAGAAGAGAATTCATTAACCTGAGGCAGAGACAGTTGACAGTGGCAGAGTATAAAAAGGAATTTGTAAGACTGAGCCGCTACGGAAGGGAGATAGTCCCTAACGAGGCCGAGAGGTGTAAGAGATTTGAAGAGGGATTAAATGACAACATAAAGATCATGATTACTGCCTTGGGAATCACAAACTTTACCAAGTTAGTGGAAGCTGCAATAAAAGTTAAAAATGTTAGAATAAGTGAGCAGACCAGAAGAGAGAGACAGTAGAAGAGGGGCCCGAGTAAGTCTAGCTCATCTCCTGCACCAGGAAAGAAGTTCAAAGGTCCACCTGCACAGAGTTCAGGTCAATCACAAGGTCAGGGTCAGTCCCAGGGGCCCAAGCCACAATTCACCCCTAGGAGAGGTCAGTCCACACCATCAGTAGGCAGCTCTCCAGGGACGGGGTTCAGGGCACCAACCCCAGCATCTTCTACATGTCTGCATTGCCTGAAATTGTCACACCTTACCCCTCTGTAAGGAATAACATGATCCCGTAGAATACCTAATGAACTACCAAACTTCACCTATCGATAACTCATTAAGTACCCTACTGTAACATCCTCTCGGTAGCAATTCCGCACAGTCTACTGTTCCGGTGACCGTTGTCGGTCCGGACAGCTAGAACTTCTGGAAAAATATTTAAACTAAAGTGAGAAACCATAATTAACTCAAATATTAATAAGAAAGATTTGGTAAAAAAATTTAGAAATAAAATACAACCAAGTTAAATGAGCCGGTGCCCAAGCGAAGGGTAACCAGAGGGAAGTTGCGGTTCTCGCAACGAGGAGCCCTAGACCCGGGGGAAAAATTTTAAAATAATTTTTGGGACTCCAGAGAAGGGTTATTGAGGTTCCTATGGCATTAGAATGCCAAGAAAATACCTAGAAAAAGTTTTCAATCGGTACAGACAATTTTGACCCGTTAAGCCAAATGGAGGGCATTTTGGTCATTTCGCCTTCAGAGGTGATTTTTGGCCGACTTGTCCAGTTAAGTAAATAATTATTATGACATAAAATATGAATTAATATTGATAAAAAATTAATTGAAAGTGAGTAGAGAAGAAGAGAAAAGAAAATACAATAAAATGCCAATTATGACAAATTATGAGGTCATTTAAAATTGTCCACCAATCACAATTAAGTAACCATCAAATTAACTAATAAAAAGAGTTAAAAGAGACCAAAGAATTAAAAAGCAAACAGCAGCCCTTCTTCTCCTTCAAAAACGTTTTTCACCTCCTCCCTCACTCCTCCATTAACAAACTTTCTAAAGCTTCAATTTCCATGCTTTCCTCACCCCAAAACCCTAAGTCCCTTCACTAAAAACTTGTCTCTACCTCTTGGGAAGTGTTTGGCAGCCTAGAAAGGGAAAGAAAGTGAAGATTAACTTGGGAAAATTCTGCCCTACAAGAGGTTAGTGCACATATATACTTAAAACTCTTTAATCCCATGCTAGAGACTTGAAACAAGTATGAATTTGTAACTTAAATGAATAAAAGTTATGTGTATGTCCACCATGATTTTTGGCAGCCCTAAAGAAGTAACATGATTGAGTGTCTTGATGGACTTAGAGTGAACTAGAGAGTATGTTTAATATATATATATATATATATATATATATATATATATATATATATATATATATATATATATATATATATATATATATATATGTAAGGAATGAAAGTGATTAATTAAGGTAGTTGTGAAAATTTATAATGGAAATTAGGGTTTTGAGGTGTGAAACTTGGATTTAGCTTATGAAATTGTGAAAGAACATTATAAGGGTCAATTAGTGACCATTTTAGGTAAGTTGACCACAATTTGGACTGAAATATAGCATGACAAAGTGAATGTGTAGGCTGCCTAAGGACAGCAGCAGAGTGACTGAAATTTCAGTCCACTTGGACTGCCATATCTTGGGCTATGTTGGTTCAATTGGTGTTTGGCCAATTGGACATGAAACTAGGCTTATAATGGCATATTTTTGCTGAAGAAAGCATGCCCAAAAGACCAAAGCAAGAGGACCAAAAGTTGGCCCCAATCCGGATACCCTGCAACCAGCACCTGCAGAAATGACCAAATGAACAGTAACTGTTCATTTGGCCATAACTCACTGTAGAATGGTCAAATTGACCTGAAATATTTACAGTAACAAGATATGATATAGACAAACAACTTTCATGAAGAAACCTATCCCAAATTATGCCATTAACCCATTCAAATTATTGAACAAAGTTGAGTTATCAAACCTGCAACTCTGCAGATTTACATTTGAACAGTAATGTTTGGATGGCTATAACTCTCTCTAGAAAACTCGGATTTAGGCGATTCTTGAACCGATGGAAACCTAAGGCATGGTAAAACATTTCATATGCAGAAAGTTAGACCAAATTATGAACTTAACTTGGTCAAATTACTGACCAAAGTTGGACCAAAATCTGCCAAAACCCAAAATTTCAGCGAGCAGATGCAGTGAACAGTAAACTTATTTTGGCCATAACTTGAGCTAAAAAACTCCAAATGGAGTGATTCAAAAAAATAAATTCAACTAGACAAAATAAGGAACAACTTTCATGTTTATCATTTCCTCAAATTCCCACTATAACAGTGTTTAATGGAATAGTAAAGTTAAGCTTCAAAAACTAAAAATTTTGTTTCCCTAGGTTTAAGCCTAGAAATGGTAATGGTGATCACTTCCAACAAGTTTTAAATGAAAAATGTGGTATGTTTGAAGTGCCAAAGCCAATGTACCTACTTTCTATGCAAAAGTCAACTTTTTGTTTGACTAATGAAGTGAATAGTGACACCAAAACTTGAAATTCAAAAATGTGAAACTTAAAAATGCAAAATGCCTTAGTAGGCCTAATGTGATTGGTTTGGATAGTTTGGCATGCCAATAGGGTATTGTTTTAGCAGTACTGCAAAAGGCTTTATGCCTGTGTTCATGGCTTTATGCCTGTATTCATGGCTTTTATGCCCGTATTCATGGCTTTTATGCCCGATTATGTGATATCATGGCTTTTTAGCCATACTGACTGCATACGTGGTAGACGTTCTGCGTCCCATGGTATGACGGCCCGAGGCACCGCGGTGTCCAGTGCCAACGACCCGTTATCCATCCGATGCGTCGAGATAGGTTACTTGGGCATGGAAAAGTATAACTGTGATTGAACTGATTATTAAAGAAAATACGAAAATTAAGAATCAGGAATGATTACAAAAATACAAAGAAGCTCAAGATCATGAAGAAAATAATTAACGAAATGCATGAAGAAGTTAATATTATAAAACATGATTAGCCCTCGACTAAACAATAAGTTAGTAATTATTCATTTCTTATGAACACAATAGCAAGGAAATTCTTATTTTTATTTGCATATTATATTTTCTGGTATTATTTGCACCACCAAGCTTTATGCTTAGCGCGTCGCTTTTGCAATGCGTAGGTACTGAAGATTTGGACAGTGGGCCCAGTAGACCACAGATTCGGTAAGGCAGTTCACAGTTCTGCATAGTATCCGTGTCACCTCACCATCCACAGTGCATTGGTAGGACACTAGGTTTCATTTTGACATTTTGTAACTAATTTCTATTTTCTCATATGTATTTGAAATTATGGAATGTATTTTGAGGTTCATGTAAATAATGAAAAATCGTATTAATGAATGTAAAAGTGAATGCTTATCTGTGATTTATACATGATATCACATGAGATGAATGATTGAGAAATGAATGGTGAAAAATGTTGAGATTTTGATATTGAAGTTTGAGAGTGATGAGATGATTGAATATGATCATAGGAAGTGTTTTTCACAGGTTTCGAAGAACTGTTTTCTCCATTTTTAGCCGGTACTTTGCCGGATTTTCTATAAAATTATTGGAACCTCAAATAAATTATAATTTCGATAAATGGCTTAAATAAATTATATTTCACAAGTTATATTCAAAAGGAAGAATAAAAATGAATTAAGATAAAATAGAGTGCTCGGCACACTGAGTGGCATAACTTGCTCGGCTACACTGTAGTTGGGTAAGGGGTGTCACACCTACAAGGGATTTTAAAACAATTTTCTTACTTTTGATAAGTGGTGAGCATTTTTTAATAAGTACTTAAAACATTTAGTTAAAATTAAAACTAGTTAATATTTTTGGCCCATTTTATTTTTATGCAAATTTTATAAAAATTTTGACAGAGTTCCCTCTGTATTTTGAGAAAACAGTTCTTCAAATACTTGTAAAAGGCACTTGTAAAAATTTTTCTCAACAACTGCTTCAATTTCATACTCAATCTCAATCAATTTCTCAATACATTTATCAACTTTCAAATTTCAAATCCACTATCCAATGATCATCAAAATACTAGCAATCAATTTCATTCAAATTAAATAAAATAGTTCCATTCATATTTCATTAGAAACAAAACACATCATTACAAAATTTACATTAAGAGAATTTCAAACTACAATATATATTACAACTTTATACAAATTTTATACAAACTCCTCAAGACCCATTTTTACATGTCCATACATTTATGTGCAATATATACATCAAAAGAAATATTTACAGTCAAGGTATAAATTATACCCGATAACTTCTAGCAGGCAGCTCCCCTGTCCTCAGCAGCTCAATCTGCTGCTCCTCTAGTCTCTATATCTGCGACAGCATACAAAGCTATCGCTAAGTGGTGAACTCAGTGGTGCACAAACTAATAATTTAAAACTTAATACAATTTATGCCTGACAATTCATAACAAATAGAATTTTAAAATTTCTAAATTCTTCAAAATCCATGACCTTCAGAAATCAACATTTTCATTCATGCAAATTATTCATTCGAATAACATTTTGATCAAATAGTAACTATTTATTTACATTTCTTTTAAATTTCGAGACAATGAAAAATTTTTGAATCATTAACAAATTATTTATTTCAATCACAATTTATCAAATCATGCATAATTTAAAGGGTGTTGCCAACAATAAACACAGTCGAACCCATGACCCAAAATTCGAATAGATGCCATGTTGTACACCACGACATTTCACATTCTCCCAATAACCGAGACTAAAAGGGAGAAACAAATACTAGCTAGTATATATGAGTACTCATTCACATCATTCCCCAACTGGTAAGCCAGAAAGGAAGAAACTCGCCCCATCAAGTGGAGGAGTTATCTCACTAGACAAGCTAATGAGAATTCACAACATATTTTATCATGTCAACTGTGGTTTAAAATCACATTCAAAACAATTTCTATTTACAAAGTATTTACAAATCAACATATTTAATCATCATAAATTCATGCTCAAGGTTGGCAACACATCAAACTTAAAATTTACAATCCTCAAAACAATGCAATAAATCTTTAAATGCATAAGAAAATTTATATAAAAATTATACAATTTCATTCAATAAGTTAAAATTCTCAACACAAAAAAATCATAAATCATACAATAAATTTATTTCAAATCAATTTGGAATTGAAAAATAACAAAAGAGTTAGTTGTGCACAAACCTCAAGCGAGTCGCCTCTTGGCCTTGACTCGGTTCCTCGGGTTCTTTCCTGGTATTCTTTCCAACTGAAACACACAATTTTACATTGTTTCAGTACTAGAACTTAAAATAAATCCAAAATAAATTTAGCTTCACTTTTACCTAGCTCTAACACGCTTAACTCGACGTTCTTGAAATTTTGTGTTTCGGGTTACTATTCACTACACTATTCAAGTCAAATAGTTGACTTTCTAAGGCTTAATAGGTATGGGAACTCCAACTTCACCCACATACCACATTTTGGTTACTAAACTTGTTGGTTTTGGTCATTTTTTCAAAACTTAGGTCTTTTAGGAAAAATTACAAATTTTCAGTTTTGGTGTCCCTAATTGTACTGTTTCATTGGTCAGTTTACTGTTGGAATTTGGAAAAACTTTTTTCATAAAAAATGTTCCCTATTGTCTCAAGTTTATTCTCCTTTTTGAATCACCCCAATTGAAGTTTTGTAGCTCAAGTTATAAGCAAATTACATTTACTGTTTATGCTGCAAAATTTGGTTCTGTAGATTTGTTGATCCAACTTCATTCAGTAATTTGATCAAGTTAAGTTCATAATTTGGTCTAATTTTCTTCATATGAAATGTTCTACAATGTCTTAGGTTTCCATCGGTTCTAGAATCGCCTAAATCGGAGTTTTCTAGAGAGAGTTATAGCCATTGAAACTTTACTGTTCAAATGGCAAATCTACAGTCTACAGATTCAGTGACCCAACTTGGCTCAGTAATTTGATTGGGTTAATGGCATAATTTGGGTTGGTATTCTTCATGAAAGTTTTAGGTCTATATCTCATCTAACTACTGGTAAAATTTCAAGTCATTTTGACGTGCCTAGCTCGAGTTATGACCAAATGAACAAACACTGTTCATTTGGTCAGGTTATGCAGGGCAGCCTGCGATTTCTCAACTTCGGTCACTTTGTTCACTAGGTTTTAGTCACTTTTTGGGCAGGCTTCCTAAATGAAAATTGTGTCATTTAGTGCCTCTTTTCATCCCCAATTGGTCCCATATCCATTAGACTTGTAAAATTTCATTTTTGATCCCTCAAAGGAAATTTTGGTTATGCTGCCAGCACATGACCTTATCCTATCCGAATTGGCTTTTAATTCCAACACTTATAACACACCTCATTTGGTCACAAATGACCATTTTTCATTTCACATTAGGTCAAATATATCATTTACCAATTTCTCCAAAAATTTTGCCTCAAAACCCTAGGTTTCAAACCCTAACCACGCTAATTCATTGTAATTAACTAATTCAAAGCATATAAACACAATCTTTCAACTCATTCAAGCATTCTAACATGTTTAACTCAATCAAACTCATGCAAATCACTCTCCCCTCCCTACTGGACGAATTTCAGTTTTGTCCCTCACACATTTTTTTTTTTTAAGTTTATTTACAAGTAATTCAAGCTAAAAACACAACAATTAATCTCAAACTTTCAATTTGATGTGCTTACCTCAACTTTGATATCCAATCTTCAATTTTTCTCCTCTTTTCTTCTTTCTTTCTTGTTAAATTTCTTTCTCAAGGGAAGGGAATAAGGTTTTATGGAGTGATTATGGAAGAAGTTGGGATTTGGTAAGGGTTTTAAAGCTTGAAGACAAGCTTTAATGGAGGTTTAACTATGGAGATATGAGGGAGAGGGAAAGTGACGTTTTGAAGAAGAAGACTTTGTGTTTTATTTTTTTTTTCTTTTCTTTCTTTATGTCTTTTGTCTTATGGAAGACCCAAAAATCTATTTAATCAAATTATTAATTATGGGATTTATGGCATCATGCATGATGTCATGCATGATGTCATTTCCCTACACCTTTTTCATTTTTCTTTTTTTTTTTCTTTTTTTTTTATTAGTTCTTTAATTTAATTTTCGATTCTGAAATTTTTTTTTCTCCGATTTTATTTGTGATTAGGTCGAGTCGACTCTGGTCAATTGACCAAATTGCCCCTCGCCGGTTCATCCCGGTTTGCAATTAATTCCATATTTCTTCTGGCTCGCTGACCTAATTATTTGACTGACTTAATAGTTATTTTTCATGATTTTCTCTTTTCCACTGTGTTTATAAGGGTCCTAAGGACCGCGGCGTCACATTTTACGGTTCAAAATTTGAGTTTAAATCGACTTCGCAGTTATTTCCGAAAAGGTCACCCATCGCTGTGACTCTCGGCTCATTTAACTTCTTATGTTATGTTTTTCTTATTTATACTTAACTAATTGACAATTGCTAATTATTTGTGTTTATGGCTTATTTAGTTATCTTAGATGTGGTTCTAATCCCCTTAATTATCAAGACTGACACCGGTCACCGGAACAGTAAAATATACCAGGCTATGCAAATGGGGGTGTTACAGAAATGGCATAAGGGGGAGTGTTGGAGAGTGACTGGTGCCTGCTTAAGGTGTGGATCGATAGAGCATCAGTTGAAGAACTATCCACGCAGAACTGCTACAGTTGCTCTAACACAAGTAGACAGACCTGCTCCTGCACCATAAAGGGGTAGGAAATCTAGAAAATCTAAGGTAGTGGGACCATCACAGAGGCCTGCATCTGAGCCAGCAGAGAGGCCTAAGGGCAGAGCACCTGCCAGAGCCTATGCCATAAGAGCTCAGGAGGAGCAAGATGCCCCAGACGTCATCAGGGGTACGTTCTCCCTCTACAATACATCTGTGTATGCATTGGTGGATCCAGGATCCACTCATTCATACATCTGCATCAGCCTACCCGTAGAAAGGGGGATATTAGTAGGGGAGAGTGACCAAGACATTTTGGTCACTAATCCATTAGGCCACAGTTTAGTGGTAAACAAAGTGTACAAAGGTTGCCCATTAAGGATTCAGGTGTCACACCCTACGCCTCCGTAAGATGTAACATGATCCCGTAGTATACCTAATGAATTACCAAACTTTGTCTACTGATAACCCATTAAATACACTAAAAGGGATTTTAAACATTTTATTATTTCTTTTTACAGTGGTGAGCACTTTTTACAGTGGTGAGCACTTTTGACAGGTGTTAAAATTTTTTTTTTAATCGAAGTTAAATCACATATTAGTTCTAAAATAGCCACAAATTTTATAAAAATTTCGGCAGAGTGCCGTCTGTATTTGGAGCAAAATAGTTCTTTAAAATACTGTAGAAAACACTTCCAATATATTTGTTTCAATCCTAAAGTCCAATATGGCTCAACACAAATCAATTTTCTCAAACATAAGTCAAACTCAATTCAACATCACTTTCAGTAATTTCAAAAATAGAATGCAAAATGACTAAGTATTTCAAAGCTGAGATAAGAAAATTATAGTACAACATTTTTACAGGCAAAAATAATTTATAACTTTAGTTTACAACTGCTCAAAACCAAGTACAATATATACATACAGTGCACATACATTATAATAATATTTACAAGGAAGTGGTATACTCAATATACTCGACAAAATCCCAAAGTGTAGTTCAAGCAGCCTACTCTGTTGCTCTGTCTGTCTGTCTACCTGCGACAGCAATGAAAAAGCTATCACTGAGTAAAATTTACTCAGTGGTGCACAATAACCATTTAAAATGCAATATATAAAAAATTTATCGACAATTCACAATTCAAATGATTCACAATTTCATGTCACAATTTTCAAAGCTCATATAATACAAATTTAATTAAACAATTTAATAACACAGTGTTACCAATCAATAATACAACTTAGGTCATGACACAAACCTTTCCGAGCATGCCATGTTGTACACCACGACAAGGAAAACTCACCCCACTAATCGAAATCAATGAGGGAGGTGGCTAGCTAGCTAATAAGAACTCATCCATACTCACCTCAGACTGGCAAGTCAAAGAGGGAGGAATATAGTCATACTCACCCCATAAATGGAGGAGGAATATAGTGTACCTATCAGAGCACTTACAGGCATTATGTATCGCCATCCCTGCAAGCTCCTGAGTTCACGCATGAGAGTTCCCAGGAATCATAGGCGTTACGTATCGCCATCCCTACTTTGGTCTGATACCACTAAACACATTTTATCTCAAAATTTCAATTTACAAAGTAGGCAACACAATAATTTCCAAATAAAATTCCCAAAGCCAAAACAATAAAAAATTATTCGTAACTTATTTCTCCAAATAAATTTTCTGATAAAAGCAGTGAATATAAAAAGTATTGTGCACAGACCTAGTTTGAGTCACCTTTAGGCCATGACTCAATGTTCCTTACGCTTTTCAATATCCTTTTCATCTGAAACACACAATTTAATGTGTTTTAGTACTCAGTTAAATTGTTTCTAACAATAAAATCCAATATCTAAATTTTCTTAATAACTCCGCCTAAGTAGTTTGCGCTTAGTCGGTCCCAAGCCTGGATAAAGGAGGAGGGTTGCGGTAGATAACAATCAGCATAAAATTTTTGTCACACCTTATGATATGGATTCAAATGATATAAACGTTGGGGCATCCTCTAATAACGACGAGCTACATCGGAGCACGGGTGTAGTGAGAAATATGCAAGGGTGTAGGGCGTTCACTGAAAGCGATGCGCCATACCGGCGCCCAGGTGTGGTGTTAAGTGAGCAAGGGTTCCCACATCATAGACGGGTGTGGGTAAAGAAGTTAGTCCATAGGACAAATAGTAAAAAAAATAGTGGAACAGAACACAAGATAGACATAGAAAATAATAGAAGATATCATAGAAGGAGACCAATTAGGAAGGAACAGGTTAGGAGGAGGATCAGGGTTGGTACTTAGAATATTGGATCACTTATAGGAAAATTAATGGAGCTTGTGGATACGTTGGAAAGGAGAAGGGTGAATATTGCTTGCATTCAGGAGACTAAATGGGTAGGAGAGAAAAGTAAGGAAGTGGATAATTCAGGGTACAAACTGTGGTTTACCGAAATGGAGAGAAATAAGAACGGAGTGGGCATAATCATAGACAAGACATTGAAAGACGCAGTAATAGCTGTGAAAAGAGTAGGAGATAGAATTATACTAGTAAAGCTAGTACTAGAAGGAGAAACAATAAATATAGTTAGTGTTTATACCCCACAAATAAGACTAAACAGTGAGAGTAAACAAAGGTTTTGGGAAGATATGGATGATTTAATGCGAAGCATATCGAATGAAGAGAATGTTTTCATTGGTGGAGATTTGAATGGACATGTAGGAAGTGACAAACAAGGTTATGAGAATATTCATGGAGGTTTTGGTTTTGGAAGTCAAAACAAGGGGGGAAAAAGCATCTTGGATTTTGCTATGGCATACGACCTAATACTAGCAAATACCTACTTTATAAAAAGAGAGTCACATTTAGTGACTTTAAAAGTGGGCAACATATCGACTTCCTCTTAACCAAGAAGCCAACTATGCAAGGATTGCAAGGTCATTCCAGGAGAAGCTTTAACAAGTCAACATCGGTTGGTGGTCTTGGATGTCAAGTTTAGGAACAATTCAAGTAAGGTCAGAAGAAATAGTGTAGCTCGAACAAATTGGTGGGAGTTTAAAGGAGTAAAGCAAGTGAAGTTCAAAAATGAGCTTCTCGAGTCCGAAGTATGGAAGCTGGATATGGAGGCCAATGATATGTGGATACAGATAGCATCAAAGATTAGAGAAGTAGCTAGAAAAGTACTTGGAGAGTCTAAAGGACATGGACTACCCTCAAAAGAGAGATGGTGGTGGAATGAGGAAGTACAAAAGGCAGTAAAGAGAAAAAGGGAATGGTATAAGAAATTACCTAAATGTGATAATAATAAGGCATATGAACAGTACAAGATAGCAAAGAAAGAGGAAAAAAAGGCAGTTAGTCAAGCAAGAGCACAGGCCTTTGAAAAGTTATATGAGAAACTTGAAACTAAAGAAGGGGAGAAAGATATTTATAGATTAGCAAGGAGGAGAAAAAGGAAATGTCAAGATCTCAATCAAGTTAGGTGCATTAAGGATAAAGAAGAAAAAGTGTTGGTGAAAGATGAGGACATTAAAGAAAGATGGAGAAATTATTTTAATGATCTCTTTAATAATAGTCAAAAAGGTAATAGCGTGAATATAGATTATAGAACAATAGAAAAGAATGTGAATTATACTAGAAGGATTAGATCTTTAGAAGTAAAGGAAGCACTTAAGAGAATGAAAGTGGGTAAAGCCTGTGGACCCTATGAAATACCAATTGAAGTGTGGAAGTGTTTGGGAGATATGGGAGTGGCATGGTTAACTAAATTATTTAATAAGATTCTAAACTCAAAGAAAATGCCTGATGAATGGAGGAGGAGTATCTTAGTACCTGTTTTTAAAAATAAGGGAGACATACAGAGTTGCTCAAACTATAGGGAATTAATCTCATGAGCCATACTATGAAGTTGTGGGAGAGAGTTGTGGAGCATCGACTACGTCATGATACTTCTATCTCTCTCAATCAATTTGGTTTCATGCCCGGTCGTTCAACTATGGAAGCGATCTTTCTCATTCGAAGCTTGATGGAGAAATATAGAGATGTGAAGAAAGATCTACACATGGTTTTTATTGATTTGGAGAAGGCTTATGATAGTGTTCCAAGAGATGTCTTATGGAATGTGTTAGGACAAAAGAGGGTATCTATTAGGTACATACAAGTGTTGAAAGATATGTATGAAGGAGTAACTACTATTGTGTGCACAGTGGGAGGGGACACAAGAGATTTTACGATCTCAATTGGATTACACCATGGATCAGCCATTAGCCCTTACCTTTTTACATTAGTTTTAGATGAATTGGCGAAACATATACAAGAGAGTATTCCTTAGTGCATGATGTTTGCGGATGATATTGTTCTGATAGATGAGACACAAAAAGGAGTCAATAGAAAGCTAGAGCTTTGGAGAAGTACTCTAGAGTCAAAGGGTTTTAAGTTAAGTAGAACGAAGACAGAATACATGCATTGCAAGTTCAGTGAAGGCCAAACTGGTGATAGGGAAGGAGTTAGTTTGAATGGAGTGGTACTGTCCCAAAGTAATCACTTTAGATATCTAGGCTCAGTCCTTCAAGTAGATGGGAGATGTGAGGAGAATGTTAGTCATAGGATTAAAGCCAGATGGTTGAAGTGGATATGTGCCACGGGAGTTTTATGTGATCGAAAGATTCCCAATAAGTTGAAAGGAAAATTTTACCGTACAGCCATACAACCAGCTATGTTATATGGTAGTGAGTGTTGGGCACTGAAAGAGTCATATGTATCTAAGATAAGAGTTACAGAGATGAGAATGTTAAGGTGGATGAGTGGGCATACTAGACTAGATAAAGTCCGTAATGAGAGTATTAGAGAAAAGGTAGGAGTGGTGCCAATTGAAGATAAATTGAGAGAAGGGAGATTGAGGTGGTTTGGTCATATGAAGCATAGACATACAGAGGCTCCAGTTAGACAAGTAGAGCACTTTAAGTTAGAGGATAGAAAGAAAAAAAAGGGTAGACCTAAATTGACTTGGAGGAGAGTAGTACAACATGAACTAGAAGCATTACATATTTCTGAGGATGTAACCCAAAATCATTTAGAGTGGAGAAAGAGAATCCATATAGCTGACCCTAAATTTTAGGGATAAAGGCTTAGTTGAGTTGAGTTGAGTTGAGTATCTAAATTTTCTTAGTACTATTCCCTCCAATTCATTTCAGTAGTCAACCTATAATGTTGACCTTTGATGCACTCTAAGTGAATAAATTTTAATATTATCAATATGTCACATTTTGCATTTCAATATGGTACCAATATAGTACAATTTACCATTTTTACAAGTTGGCATTCATTGCCAAATTATTTCAAGCCTCATTGTATGTAAATGTCAAGTTCTCAATTTTTGTGTGCTAGATTGATCTAGCTTAAAGTCCTATTTCTCTTGGTTTTTAGCTTCTAGTCAAAGAAGCAAAATTATAGCTTTATGTCTTATTGCACTCGAAACAATATTTCAGGTTATTCTGAATTGTATAGACCAAGATATGGTCAATTTACTAAAGCTGGACAGATTACACCTTTAGTGCAAAATTTGGTCAATTTTAGGTCACTTTTAGTTCTAGTGGCTTTGGTACCCGAATTTTTGCAAGCTATTTGACTTAGTTCTGGCCATTTCTGGGCTTTGGTGTCTTCATAAGAATTGTAGCTCTAGGTCTAAGCTATCCATGGTAAAAAGTTCAGGTCAATTGGACCTTTTTTAAGTGAGTTATGGCCAAAACACTAACTGCTGCCCAAATAGTCAATTTTCTGGCTTTCAAGTCACTAATCCGGATTTGGTCATTTCTCAAGTCACTTTTTGGGCAGAATTTTGGCAACATTTCTACATGAAAGTTGGCCTATTTGGTGTCTAGTTTCACCCCCCATTGGCCTCATACCAATTGGGTTCACAGTTTTGCACTTATAACCTAATTTAAGTATTGCCAACAACACACAACCTGCACAAGACAATTACACTTCCAATTTGACATTCCTTCTCCTCCCAATACTTCAACATTTAATCATGGTACTTCTATATATATTGTACACAATTCCAACAAGCATTTTGGGTAGAACACTCAAGTGCTCAATGCACATAATCCACCATTAATATTTAACATTTACTTTATCCCAAATTCAATGTACATCAACACTTATATTACACATACACTTCCATGGCAATTACACAAATTGCCCACCATTCAACACCATCATATTTCATTAATATATTACATAAAATCACATACAATTTCATAACATTATAAGCTGTCAATTTCAAGCTCAATTGTTCAAAACCCAAATTCACATTGTCAACCTCACATGTACTCTTACAATTAAATTCTACTACTTATAATCACATAAATTGAGCATCATAAATCAACAATTATATGCATAAATTAACCATTTTCATGCTTCTGAAGGCTGCCCCAATTCAATAGTTATCCAAGGTCTTCAACAATTCTTTTAAACTCCTAATTCAATTACTCAGTCTCAACATACACACAAAGTTAATTTGCTAGGACCTCTAATTACCTTAATCAATATCATTTCCCATCAAATACATGTAAAGATAATTCAAACCTCTTTAGGTTCGATGGCTACCAAATTCAATCACCATTAAATATTCATCCAATTCTTCTAATTTTTCAATAATTCAACTCATCTCAACCTTAGTACAAAGTTTAATTAAGTGAGGTAAGGAAAATTAGCACTAACCTTTTTTGAGCTTGACCAAAACCTCATCAAATCCTTTTCTTTTTGCTTCCAATATATTGCCCATGATGTGTAGACTAAGTTTAATGAAGGAAGCCTTTGATTTCATGGAGAGGATGAAGAGCTTGGATGTGTTGCATGTGGGGCGGCCATGGGAGTTTCCCATGGTCCAGAGCTAGTCAACGGTCCTCGCCGTAACTTCCCGGTGCGGTCACCCATCGCTATGGGTTTGGCTTGTTTAACTTAGTCACATCTTATCTCTTTTATTTTTCCTTAATTTTTCTTGTATTTTCTTTTTATTTATTTCATCATTTTATGCCTTCTCACTGTCACTAAAGTGTAGTTCCAGACATCTTGACTTGTCCGAGCAGACATTATTTCATCGGAATAGCAAAATGTACGGACTACGTAAAGTGAGGCATTATAATTCTTCCCCTCTAATTGAAAATTTCATCCTCGAAATTTATCGGATTCATATAACTGATATCGTTATCTCATAATTGTATTCACTTTCCCATCAATATTTTCTTTTGCTTTTATTATTTCTACTCATGAAAGTCTATTATTCATTATTTCTCTGATTTCTCATACTGGAATCATTACTGGTCCTTCAGTCTCTTTTACCAATTCCAACTCTGTTAAATTATCCTTTGTCTAGGTATTCTACATTTATCTCATACAAAACTTATATCTTGATATCATCATGCTTATTTAATAAATATCACTATACACAAACTCCATCAAGGGAAGGTATCTATTCTTGCTTCCAGAGAGAGTAGCACTACAACTTCTAAATATATTTTCAAATACCTAAATCATTCTTTTCTGACAAAAATATCAAAATAATTATAAGACTCTATATCAATGTGTAGATAACTTTACCCTACTCAGTTCAATATACTGGTGTTTTGCACTTTTTTTCCTTCACAGTGTTTCATAGCCGTTTGTATGCTAGCGTGTCACTTATTATTGTATACAAATTCTGTTAGTGGGACGTATCTATCCCATCTCCCCTCGGATTCAATGACATAAGTTCTCAGTATATTCTCGAGGGCTTATCACATATTATAGGTTATTATTATCATTTCATTTCATTGTTTACAGGAACTCAATGAGTTTCAGAATTTACCTGAATTACTTGTTTCGACTGTCCATTTGTCTGAGGATGATAAGTCGAACTGATATCTCTAAGCTTATAGCAATTACTGTGGTACAGGTAGTTCACATTAATGTAACTGAGTTACTGACTCCAGCTACCTTACAAGTGTAGTCTTTCGATAGGCTAGTTCTGAAGTTTTAAATTTTAGACTTAAATTTTCACATTTATTTCCCGTAATAGTACTCTATTCGGGTGTAACTATATCAATTTATAGATTACTTACAAATATTCTTATTTTATTGTACCATGAGGAAGCACGTAGCTCTATACAATAATCCCGTGTCGGTAATATAATCTGCAGCTTACAATACAAACATCGAGAACATTACATAGTCACTATGTTATAACCTTATGGACTAGGTTTTCTAACATCTTATCTATACACTTATTTCTTTCTCTATCTTTTAAAGTCATATCAGTGGTCTTTTCATGTAATTATTTAAATTTAAACTCATTACTTATATTTATGCCAAAGTAACCTATCAAAGCACTTGCAGGCGTTACGTATCGCTATCCCTGTAAGCCCCTTATTTGTCTTTGGTGGCAATTAAGGGTACCTATCAAAGCACCTGTAGGCGTTACGTATCGCCGTCCCTGTAAGCTCTTAGGTGGTACCTATCAAAGCACTTTACAAGCGTTACGTATCGCCATCCCTGCAAGCCCCCTGATACCAATATTCATTGTCTTTTAAAATCATATCAACCATATATTATCAATCCATGACTTTCCATGTAGGCAATACTGCTATCTGTAATCCCTAATTGGTATACCAATCGATCTATGCAATATACATAAGCCTAGGTTTACTTTGAGCAATTAAGCATTATCTATTGTCTAAGAAAATCTTCATGCCCATGTATTGTGGAAAAGGTGGGTCCCACATCACTATTTCATATTATTTAGCATGTAGTGATAACAAAATTTCCATGTCAATGTACAGTGGGAAAGTGGGTCCCACATACCTATTTCAAGTAATTTAGTATATAGTGACTTAGTAGGGATAAGCCAATAATGTTTTTCAAGAGCCTTTCTTTAGGTTCAATTTCTAGATTTTAACTTTGCATATCACTTTAGACAGTTTGTGGCCACTGTTTGGCCCCATTTCCTAAAAGGAAATTATTCTTTTATGTCTTGCTTTTATTTTCTAGATGACTATTCGAGCTCTGACTCACAGGTTTCTCCCTCTTCTCTATTTCACATTTCCCTTGTGGGGTTGGGTTTGTACTTGGGCTTGGGCTGACAGATTATCAGCCATTTGTTGAAAGAAAGTGGCCATTTGCTGGGCCATTTGTGCAGTAATTTGTACGGGTGGGGCTAATAAAGTCAGACTTCCGACTCTCTGAGGGGCTAGGGCCTCACTTTGTACTTTTGCCATCACATACTGTTTTATTGCCTTATTCTTCTCTTCCATATCTTTTCACACGATTTTCTATTTCTTATACAACCAACACAAGGAGATTTCTCTCCATTAGATCATATTTATGATGTAATGTACTGTATGTATCAAATATTTAAGCAGTTATATTTACCGACAAAAAGATTTCAAATTCACAGTTCAAAATTTACTTTAAAACCATTGCTCTAATACCAATAAACATGTCACACCTTACGCCTCCGTAAGATGTAACATGATCCCATAGTATACCTAATGAATTACCAAACTTCATCTACTGATAACGCATTAAATACACTACAAGGGATTTTAAATCTTTTCTTATTTCTTTTTACAGTGGTGAGCACCTTTGACAAGTGTTAAATTTTTTTTTTTAAATCGAAGTTAAATCACATATTAGGTCTACAATAGCCATAAATTTTATAAAAATTTTGGCAGAGTGCCGTCTGTATTTGGAGCAAAATAGTTCTTCAAAAACCTGTAGAAAACACTTCCAATATATTTGTTTCAATCCCAAAGTCAAATATGGCTCAACACAAATCAATTTTCTCAAACATAAGTCAAACTCAATTCAACATCACTTTCAGTAGTTTCAAAAATAGAATGCAAAATGACTAAGTATTTTAAAGCTAAGATAAAAAAATTATAGTACAACTTTTTTATAGGCCAAAATAATTTGTAACTTTAGTTTACAACTACTCAAGACCAAGTACAATAAATACATACAGTGCACATACATTACAATAATATTTACAAGGAAGTGGTATACTCAATATACCCGGTAAAATCCCAAAGTGTTGCACAAGCAGCCTACTCTACTGCTCTGTCTGTTTGTCTACCTGCGACAGTAATGAAAAAGTTATCGCTAAGTAAAATTTACTCAGTGGTGCACAATAACCATTTAAAATGTGGTATATAAAATATTTATTGACAATTCACAATTCAAATGATTCACAATTTCATGTCACAATTTTCAAAGCTCATATAATACAAATTTAATCAAACAATTTAATAACACAGTGTTGCCAATCAATAATACAACTTAGGTCATGACACAAACCTTTCCGAACATGCCGTGTTGTACACCACGACAAGGCAAACTCACCCCACTAATCGAAATCAATGAGGGAGGTGGCTAGCTAGCTAATGAGAACTCATCCATACTCACCTCAGACTGGCAAGTCATAGAGTGAGGAATATAGTCATGCTCACCCCATAAATAGAAGAGGAATATAGTGTACCTATCAGAGCACTTGCAAGCGTTACGTATCGCCATCCCTGCAAGCTCCTGAGTTCACACGTGAGAGTTCATAGGAATCGTAGGTGTTACGTATCGCCATCCCTACTTTGCTCTGATACCACTAAACACATTTTATCTCAAAATTTCCATTTACAAAGTAGGCAACACAATAATTTCCAAATAAAATTCCCAAAGCCAAAACAATAAAAAATTATTTATAACTCATTTCTCCAAATAAATTTTATGGTAAAAGCAGTGAATATAAAAGTATTGTGCACAGACCTGGTTTGAGTCGCCTCTAGGCCATGACTCAATGTTCCTTATGCTTTTCAATATCCTTTTCAACTGAAACATACAATTTAAAGCGTTTCAGTACTCAGTTAAATTGTTTCTAACAATAAAATCCAATATCTAAATTTTCTTAGTACTATTCCCTTCAATTCATTTCATTAGTCAACCTAAGTGAATAAATTTTAATGTTACCAATATGTCACATTTTGCATTTCAATATGCTACCAATATAGTACAATTTACCATTTTTCCAAGTTGACATTCATTGCCAAATTATTTCAAGCCTCATTGTATGTAAATGTCAAGTTCTCAATTTTTGTGTGCTAGATTGATCTAGCTTAAAGTCCTATTTCTCTTGTTTTTAGCTTTTGGTCAAAGAAGAAAAATTGTACCTCTATGTCTTATTGCACTCGGGGAAAAATTTCAGGTCATTCTGAGTTGTACAGACAAAGATATGGTCAATTTACTAAAGCTGGACAAATTGCACCTTTAGTACAAAATTTGGTCAATTTTAGGCCACTTTTAGTTCTGGCAGTATTGGTACCCGAACTTGTTCAAGCTATTTGATTGGTTTTGGCCATTTCTGGGCTTTGGTGTCTTCATAAGAATTTTAGCTCTAGGTCTAAGCTATCCATCATAAAAATTTCAGGTCAATTGGACCTTTTTTGAGTGATTTATGGCCAAAACACTAACTGCTGCCCAAATGGTCAATTTTCAGGCTTTCAAGTCACTAATCCGGATTTGGTCATTTCTCAAGTCACTTTTTGGGCAGATTTTTGGCAACATTTCTCCATGAAAGTTGGCCTATTTGGTGTCTAGTTTCACCCCCCCATTGGCCTCATACCAATTGGGTTCACAGTTTTGTACTTATAACTTAATTTAAGTACTGCCAACAACACACAACCTGCACATGACAATTACACTTCCAATTTGACATTCCTTCTCCTCCCAATACTTTAACATTTAATCATGGTACTTCTATATATATTGTACACAATTCCAGCAAGCATTTTGGGTAGAACACTCAAGTGCTCAATGCACACAATACACCATTAATGTTTAACATTTACTTCAATCCAAATTCAATGTACATCAACACTTATATTACACATGCACTTCCATGGCAATTACACAAACTGCCCACCATTCAACACCATCATATTTCATTAATATATTACATAAAATCACATACAATTTCATAACATTATAGGCTGCCAATTTCAAGCTCAATTTTCCAAGTCTTCAAAAATTGTTCAAAACCTAAATTCACATTGTCAACCTCACATGTACTCTTACAATTAAATTCTACTACTTATAATCACATAAATTGAGCATCATAAATCAACAATTATATGCATAAATTAACCATTTTCATGCTTCTTAAGGTTGCCCCAATTCAACAATTATCCAAGGTCTTCAAAAATTCTTTCAAACTCCTAATTCAATTTCTCAGTCTCAACATACACATGAAGTTAAGTTGCTAGGACCTCTAATTACCTTAATCAATATCATTTCCCATCAAATACATGTAAAGATAATTCAAACCTCTTTAGGTTCCATGGCTGCCAAATTCAATCACCATTAAATACTCATCCAATTCTTCCAATTTTTCAATAATTCAACTCATCTCAACCTTAATACAAAGTTTAATTAAGTGAGGTAAGGAAAATTAGCACTAACCTTTTTTGAGCTTGACCAAAACCTCATCAAATCCTTTTCTTTTTGCTTCTAATATATTGCCCATGATGTGTAGACTAAGTTTAATGAAGGAAGCCTTTGATTTCATGGAGAGGATGAAGAGCTTGGACGTGTTGCATGTGGGGCGGCCATGGGAGTTTTGGGAGAAAATTTCAATTTGGCAAGTAGAAGAAATGAAGAAGAAGATGAGTGAAATGGCTGTTTCTCTTGTCTTCATGTACCCTTATATACCCCACTAAGGTCCACTAACTTAAGTTTAATTATTATTATAATTAAACTTTTAATTATCCCACATTTTATCCCATAATTTCTCTTAATTACTTTATACATAGAATTTTATTTTTCATGGGATTTTTAAAATTTAATACTACTTATTTTTCATGGACATTTAGGTCAAAAATCTACTCTAGGTGTCAATTGACCAAAATGCCCTTCTTCGAGTTAAATTCGGACTTTTTTTGTAGCACCGATTTACTCCTTATACCGCCGATTTCTTTAATTTTTATTTTTCATTTATACTAACTTATTAATTTTTCTTTGACATTTCCAATGTCAATTACACCTCAGTAGACCTTTAATTATGTCACAAAAATATTTTCCCGAGTTCCCTGCGATCTAGGGCTAGTCAACGGTCCTCGTTGTAACTTCCCGGTGCAGTCACCCATCGCTATGGGTTTGGCTCGTTTAACTTAGTCATATTTAATCTCTTTTATTTTTTCTTAATTTTTCTTATATTTTCTTTTTATTTATTTCATCATTTTATGCCTTCTCACTGTCACTAAAGTGTAGTTCCAGACATCCTGACTTGTCCGAGCAGACATTATTTCATTAGAACAGCAGAATGTACGGACTACGTAAAGTGAGGGCGTTACATCAGGGGTATGAATTCTTGGCAGACCTGATTGAGTTGCCTTTCCATGAGTTTGATGTGATTTTGGGAATGGACTGGTTATTACGACATCGGGCAATGGTTGATTGTAAATTGAAGAGAATTTCCTTGAAAACTCCTGAGGGTAATGTGATCACAATTGTGGGGGAAAGGATAGATTTATTGTGCAATGTCATCTCAGCCACAGTTGCAAGAAAACTAATGAGAAAAGGCTATGAAGCCTACCTAGCACATGTGGTGGATACTAGGTAGGCTAAGCCAAATTTGTGTGACATACCCACAGTAAGAGATTTCCCAGATGTGTTTCCTGAAGAATTATCAAGCTTGCCACCAGAAAGGGAAGTCGAATTTGCTATTGAGATATTGCCGGGTACAGCATCAATCTTTATTGCTCCTTATAGGATGGCACCCACAGAATTGAAGGAACTGAAAATCCAGTTACAGGAGTTATTGGATAAGGGGTTCATACGCCCCAGTGTGTCACCATGGGGAGTTCCAGTGCTATTTGTGAAGAAGAAGGATGGGACTTTGAGGTTATGCATCTATTAACAACAATTGAATGAAGTGACAATGAAGAACAAATATCCATTGTCTAGAATTGATGATCTTCTTTGATCAGTTGAAGGGAGCAGGAATATTTTCTAAAATTGATCTCAGATCAGGGTATCATCAGTTGAGGGTGAAGGATGCAGATGTGCCAAAGACTGCATTCAGGACCCGGTATGAGTTCCTGGTGATGCCCTTTGGCCTAACAAATGCACCAGCAGCATTCATGGATTCTATGAACCGTATCTTCCATCCATACCTATATCAATTTGTAGTGGTCTTTATTGATGATATTTTAGTGTATTCCAAGATCGGGGAAGAACATGACGAGAATTTGAGGATTGTTCTGCAAACCCTGACAGAAAAGAAGCTATATGCTAAGTTGTCCAAGTGTGACTTCTGGTTGAATGAGATTGCATTCCTTAGACACATAGTGTCAGCTGATGGGATTAGAGTGGATCTCAAGAAAATAGAAGCAGTAATGGAATGGAAGCCTCCTAGGAATACAACTGAGGTCAGAAGTTTCTTGGGGCTAACTAGGTATTACAGAAGATTTGTGAAGGGATTTTCCTTAATAGCTGCTCCAATGACCAAGTTGTTTCACAAGAATGTCAGATTTGACTGGAATGAAAAGTGTCAAACCAGTTTTGAGAAGTTGAAGGCTATGTTGATAGAGGCACCAGTGTTAACACAGCTAGTGTCGGGAAAAGACTTTGTGGTCTACAGTGATGCCTCTCATAATGGGTTAGGGTGTGTATTGATGCAAGAGGGGAAGGTGGTCGCTTATGCTTCCAGGCAGCTAAGGCCATATGAATAGAATTACCCTACCCATGATCTAAAGCTTGCAGCAATTATCTTCACACTGAAGATATGGAGGCATTACTTGTATGGTGAAAAGTGTTATATTTGCACAGACCATAAAAGTTTGAAATACTTGCCAACCCAGAAGGAGCTCAACCTCAGACAAAGGTGATGGATTGATTTCCTAAAGGACTGTGATTGTGTGATTGACTACCATCCTCGAAAGGCAAATGTAGTTGCTGATGCTTTGAGCAGAAAATCCATCACAGCTTTGAGATCACTGAATGCCCATCTATTTTTGGCTCGAGATGGAGCTATTTTGGCTGAGTTGCAAGTGAGGCCAAACCTGCTACAGTAGATTTTAGATGGGCAGAAGGTAGATGAAAAGCTAAAGGCTATTATTAGCAAAATCCTAGAAAGGAAAGAAACTGATTATGAAGTAAAAATAGATGGGTGTCTATACTACAAAGGAAGATTATGTGTACTAGATGATAGGGAATTGAAGGCTAGTATTCTAAAAGTGGCACACACCAGTGTTTATGCTATGCACCCAGGAAGTACAAAAATGTATCATGATCTGAAGCTTTAGTATTGGTGGCCTGGTATGAAGAAGGACATAGCTGACTATGTGACTAAATGCTTGACATGTTAGCAAGTCAAGGCAGAACATCAAGTTCCATCGGGTTTGTTACAACCTATACGCATACCTGAATGGAAATCAGACTAGGTCACTATGGATTTTGTAAGTGGTCTACCTCTCACCCAGAAGAAGCATGATGCAGTATGGGTGATAGTAGATAGATTGACGAAGTCAGCACACTTTCTGCCAGTTAGGACTAACTACTCACTGAAAAAGTTAGTAGAATTATATATCAGTGAGATAGTTAGACTGCATGGAATTCCACTTTCCACCATATCTGATCGAAACCCAAGGTTTACATCAAGATTTTGGAAGAAGTTGCATGAATCCTTGGGTACACAACTCCATTTCAGCACAGCTTTCCATCCTCAGACGGATGGGCAATCAGAAAGAGTAATCTAGGTAAACAATTGAAACCAATTGAACTAATACAAATATTAAACTGAAATGATAATAATAACATGAAATATATGTCAGGTCCTTGAGGATATACTGAGGAGTTGTGTCATTGAATTTGAGGGAAGTTGGGATAGATACCTCCCACTAGTAGAATTTGCATACAACAATAGCTACCAAGCTAGCATCCAAATGGCCCTGTATGAAGCACTGTATGGGAGGAAATGTAGAACTCTAGTGTGCTGGACTAAATTGGGCAAAGATAAACTGGTAGGGCCAGACCTGGTGAAACAGACTGAGGAGAAGGTAAAACTAATCAAAGCCAATATGAAGGTTGCCTCAGACAAACAGAAATCCTATGCCGATTTGAAGAGAAAAGAAATACAATATGCGGTTGGCAACAAAGTGTTCCACAAGGTGTCACCGTGGAAGAAGGTACTGAGGTTTGGAAGAAAAGTTAAGTTAAGCCCTAGGTTCATTGGCCCATATGAAGTCATTGAACGTGTGGGTCCTGTGGCTTACAGGCTAGCTTTACCACCAGAGCTGGACAAGATCCACAATGCGTTTCACGTATCTATGCTAAGAAGATACCGCTCAAATCCTTCACATGTCATCTCCATGGAAGAAATTGAAGTACAACCGGATTTGATATATGAAGAAGAACCCATACGGATCCTGGCTCGGGAAGTGAAAGAGTTGAGGAATAAGCAGATTACACTGGTGAAAGTGCTTTGGAGGCACCACAACACCAAGGAGGCAACTTGGGAAAGTGAAGAGACGATGAGGCAATAGTTCCCTCAACTGTTTGCATCAGGTAAATTTTGAGGACGAAATTTTTAATTAGAGGGGAAGAGTTGTAACACCCTTCTTGTAGCAACTCCATACATTCTACTGTTCCAGTGACCAGTATCGGTCCAGACAGCTAGAACATCTAGAAAAATATTTAAACTAAAGTGAGGAACCTTAATTAACTCAAATATTAATAAGAAAAATTTAGGAAAAATTTTAGAAATAAAATACAACCAAGTTAAATGAGCCGGTGCCTTAGAAATGGGTAACCCAGTGGGAAGTTGCAGTCCTCGCAACTAGGAGCCCTAGACCTGAGGGAAAATTCATAAAATAATTTTTGAAACTCTATAGAAGAGTCATTGAGGGTTTTATGGTATTAGAATGCCAAGAAAATGCTTAGAAAAATTTTTCAATCGATACAGACAATTTTAGTCTATTAAGCCAAACGGAGGGCATTTTGGTCATTTCGCCTTCAGAAGTGATTTTTGGCCAACTTGTCCAGTTAAGTAAATAATTATTATGACACAAAATGTGAATAAATATTGCTAAAAATTAAATTGAAAATGAGTAGAGAAGAAAATAAGAGAAAATGAGATAAAAAGCTAATTATGACACCACCATGATATCATTAAACACTTACCACCAATTACAATTAATCAAGCCCATTTAAAATAAATAAAATGAGATAAGAATAAACAAAAAAAAGGGTCCTCAGCTGCTCTAAATCAATCCAGCCATCTCCCTCTTCTCCCATAGCCATTTCATCCATGAAAGCTCACCCAAGCTCCCAACCTCACCAAATCTCACTTGAAACCCTTACCTAGCTTCACAAAAAATTTACCTAGCAACTTGAACATCCTCTAGGCAGCCAAAAGAGGAAGGAAAGAGCAAGTTTAGTTGGCTTGAAATTCTGCTTCAACAAGGTTAGTGTCCAACTCTTACTCCTTTTGCTTTAATTCACGTTCAATGGCATGAATTGTGTAGGAAATATAAGAAAATAAAGCAAACAAGTGTATGTGCAACTTACAATTTTTGGTAGCTAGGGTTAGCTAGGGTTTAATGATTTTTCTTGGTAGAAAAATGGTTATGAGCAGCCTTTGGTAGTGGATGGGGTATTGAACATAATTAAGTAAGTGAAATGCAAGAATTGTGCATGTATGAAATGAAAAAATTAGACACTTGAACAATTCTAGGGTTTGCTTATATAATGGTTCATTAACCTTGTAATGGTCAATTAGTGACCATTTGAATGTGTATGATGAGGAAATGAAGTGAGCTGAGGCTTGGCATTTGAGTGTGGGTGAGCTGCCTTGGCTGACCTGCAGAACTAAGCATGAGTCCAGCAGGTTTGGGCAGTTATACATCGAGTTGTAGAGGTTTAATTGGTGCAAAGCCAATTGGAAATGAAACTAGACACATAATGGCACAACTTTGGTATGGAAACCTTGCCCAGAAAATCAAACCAAGTTGACCTAAAAATTGCCCAAATCCGGGTGACTTGCATTCTGCTTGGGCAAAATGACCAAATGAATAATGTTTATTCATTTGGTCATAACTCAGTGTAGAAAGGTCCAATTGACCTAAAAATTTAACCAACAGAAATTTGAGATATAGACCTACAACTTTCATGAAGAAACCTAACCCAAATTTTGACCATAACATGTTCAAAAAGTGACCTACAATCACTGTATAAAACACTGTAGATTTGGTCAGTCCATAAAAACTGGAAAGTTTGCAATCTGGCCAGTTATGGTGTTTAGGTCATAACTTGAGTTACAAAAATCGAAATAGAGTGATTCAAAAAATTAAATGTAACTAGACACAATAAGGAACAACTTTCATGTTGACAACTTTGCTAAATTCCTACTGTAAAAATGACCAATGGAATAGTAAACACAAGGCTTGAAATCTGAAAATTTTGAACAACTAACACCAAGCTTAGAAATGGTATTAGCAACCAATACCAACAACTTTAGAATGTAAAATGTGGTATGTTGGGAGTATTAAAACCAATGTACCTATTGCCTATGCAAAAGTTAACATTTTAGTTGACTAATGAAATGAATAGTAACACCTAAACTTAAATTTCAAGAATTATACAATTTAAAAGTGTAACATGCCCTAGTACACCTAGCAAGATTGGTTTGGATAGGTTAGCATGCCAATAGGCTTTAGTTAGCAGTACTGCACATGACATTATGCCATTCTATTATTTTATGGCTTTTAGCCATTCTGATATTGTGATGATACTTGGCCTTGTGCCTAATGTTATTACAGCTTATTAGCTATTCTATTGCACACCGGAAGATACATATGTGACCGATGGTGTAACGGCCTGAGGTACTTGATACCCAGTGCCAGTTTACCCGTTTATTTAGTCCAGTCATCCAGTATAGGCTACTTGGGCAATCAAAAATGAAAGTGAATAAATTTAATGAAATTATGAATATAACAAGTACAAAATAAATAAGATTACCAATAATGATCAAAAAATTGTCTGCATAAAACATCAGAACATGCACTACATATTTAATTTTTGTTATTTCTTTTTATTCTATTATTGGCACCACTAAGCATTATTGCTTAGTGCGTTGCTTTTTGCCACGTGTAGGTTCTAGAAAGACCGATAGAGAGCTTAGTAGACCACAGACTGGGTGATACCATCTGTAGCTCTACATAGTGTCCGTTTCACCTCACCGACACCAGTGCATTGGTAGGACACTAGGTTTTATTTTGGGTATTTTGTAATTAACTTTTATTTTCTCATATGAAATTGACACTCATGTAATGTATTTTGTTATTAATGTAAATAATGGAAATTATGTTTATGAATGAAAAAGTGAATATTTATTTATGACTTGTACATGAATATCCTATGAAATGAATGATTGAGAAATGGAAATCTTGTTAAAAAATATTGAGATTTTGTTGATGAAATGGAGTTTGGGATTGATTGAAAATTTTGGAAGTGTTTTTCACAGGTTCCGAAGAACTGTTTTCTCCATTTTTAACCGTTACTCTGCCGGATTTTCTATAAAATTTACGGAGCCTCAAATAAATTGATGTTTTCCATAAATGACTTAAATTAATTATACTTCACCAATTGTACTTCATAAATATGATAAAAATAAATAAAGAATGATAAAAAGGATTAAAATAAAATAGGGTGTTCTGGTATACTATGTGACATATCTTACTCAGCTATACTGTAGACGGGTAAGGGGTGTCACAGCAATAAGAAAAAGAAACCTCAGATTCATAGTACTTCTAAGAAAATAGCTAAACAGAAAGGGAAGACTAAAGCTGATGGAGGCAAAGGAAAGTGTTTCCACTACCAAAAGGATGGGCACTGGAAAAGGAACTGCCCAGATTATCTTGTTTCTTTGAAGGACTTCGGAAGGTATGTCCATATCTTGTTATTTAGATTCTGATGATACTCATAGTTCATCTACAGCTTGGGTTTTAGATATTGGTGCCAGTTCTCACATTTCTTATGATATGCAGGAACTAGCAAATAGTAGCAGTCTGCGTTGTCGAGATGTTAGACTTTGGATTGGCGATGGCCAACTGTTGAAGCTTTAGCCACAGGATCTAAATCTTTTTACATGTCTAGACATGTTTTGTATTTGGATAATATTTTATATGTATCTGATGCTTTTAAGAACATCATTTCTATATCTAGTTTGACTAGAAATGGTTATGAATTTTAGTTCACAGATGATGTTTTCAATATTTATTTTGGAAATAAATATGTTGGTTCGGGTTATATGAATGATGGTCTTTATTATTTGGATAATAATGACAAACACAAATGAATGCAAGTGATCTAAATGAATGCAATGCCATGGTGAAAATCAACTCAAGTTCAAAATATATTTGGCACTTAAGGTTAGGTCATGTTACAGAAGATAGGATTACAAAATTGAAGAAAATGGGGATTTTATCCTCATTGGGCTCTGAGCTTACTCCAACTTGTGAATCTTGCCTTCAAGGAAAAATGACTAGATCACCCTTTGTAGGACAAGTGCTAAGAGCTAAAAATATTTTGGAGCTAATACATAGTGATGTATGTGGTCCATTTAAAGAAATGGCAAGAGGTGGCTTACATTACTTTATTACCTTTACTGATGATAAATCAAGGTTTGGGTATTTGTATTTGATGAAATACAAACATGAATCCTTTGAAAAGTTCAAAGAATTTAAATCTGAAGTAGAAAATCAAACAGGAAAGAGTATGTAAGCTCTTCGATCAGATCGTGGAGGTGAATACTTGAGTACTGAATTTGATGAATACTTGAGAGAGCATGGCATTGTTTCCTAACTGACTCCTCAGGAACACCATAGCTAAATGGTGTATCTGAAAGGAGAAATCGTACCCTATTAGATATGGTACGTAGTATGATGAGCTATACTGATATGTCAATCTCCTTTTGGTGATTTGCATTAGAATCAGCTTTGCATACTCTGAATAGGATTTCATCAAAATCAGTATCTTCCACACTTTATGAGATATGGCATGGAAGAAAACCAAGTCTTAAGCATGTTAAGATTGTAGGAGTAGAAGCATGAAAAATACAAGTTTATATCATTAAATTCAAAATTTTTTACCTAGGGTTACATGCATCATGCAAGATTTATTTTTATCTATTTGATTTCAATGATAAACAATATATTAAAACTCTTTTAATATATTTTTTGATCTATATTTGCCATTTAAGATTTTAGAATTAATCAGATTAATTTTAAGAACCCTAGATTAGATAAAGAAGGTGACATGTGGCAAGGGTTTTAAATGATGACCTAGCTATATAAGGAATAGGATGAAAGTAAAAAATACAAGTTGCCATTGATCTATTTTGTGCCGCTACCCTTGGCTGCCTCTCCTTCTCTTCTTCTTCATCTCTCATCAATTCAATGAGATTAGACAATAATCTCTTGAATTAAAAATACTAAAAATCATTTTTAGTGTCCTATTTACATCTGTAATCTCTCAAAAGGAAAAACTTGATTTTCTAATTGATTGGAAAAGCTTTAGAAGCTGTTCAAGGGGCTACCATTGGTGATCTTGGTGTGGACAAGCCAGAGGGACAACATCTGGTGTCCTAGGCACATCCCAAAGATGCCAAACACACTGTAGTGCATCAAAAAGATTAGTGCTTTTATTCTTGATCTAATCTAGGGTTCTAATGAATTAATCTGATTAATTCTAAAATCTTAAATGGAAAATGTAGATCTAAAAACATATTGAAAGATTTTTAATATACTGTTTATCATTGAAATCAAATAGATAAAAATGAATCTTACATGATACACGTGACCCTAGGTGAAAATTTTTTTAATTCAATGATATAAACTTATGTTTTTCATGCTTCAACTCCTTTAGAACCCTAGAGACTGAATTATTAAATTTCGAGCACTTGTGTACTGAAAAAAAGAAATAAAGGTTAGGGGGGGGGGGAGTAATTCGCAATCCAAAGAAGAAATCAAAAATCCAAAATTAAGATCTAAAATTAAATAAGAAACACTCGAATTAAACAAACTTCAGTTCAAGGTAATTCGCATTCTAATGCATTGATTCGATCATAGACAAAAGAAATACAATTATCTCTTATTGAATACTTAACGTATTTGCAATCCAAAGAAGAAATCAAAAATCCAAAATTAAGATCTAAAATTAAATAAGAAACACTCGAATTAAACAAACTTCAGTTCAAGGTAATTTGCATTCCAATGCATTGATTCGATCATAGATAAAAGAAATACAATTATCTCTTATTGAATACTTAACGTAGATTTACCAAACAACGAGGTAAAATCCCTAACTTTCTTATACTTATCAATTTGAGCTCAACACTCTTGTTGACTCTAATTATTAACTAAATTGGTATTAAGTAATCCTCATCAAATTAATAACTGCTTTAAGAATAGGAAGTAGTTAAGCTGAACAACAATTTATGAAGTATAAATCATTTAATTCACCCTATTTTTTCCTTAGGTTATTATTGAAAACTGAGATCATAATCAATAAAACCTAATTGCTACTCATGTTTAGTCTGACACAACAATTACGGATTATGAAGATGAACTAGCAATTGACCATATCAAACAATTAAATAATAGGCCTTTTAGCAAATCATTCAATAAATCAAAGACAATGAAATTGGAAAATAATAGATATTCAAAAAGACATAAATTAAATTAAGAACCTGGTTTCACAAATCAAGCAAAAGAACTTGAATCCCTTAAACTGAATTAAAAACTTAGCCACTCATGTTCATGGCATATAGAAAATTAAAGAAGAAAATTGAAGAAATTTAGAATGTGAATGGACAATGAAAGTCTACTTTTCTCTTTTCGAGAGGCTGCTGAATGTCCCTTTTGTCGACTATTGCCTCTTATATTTATAATAAATGGTCTAGGGTTAGGTTTTTAGAGTCTCTGTCAAAAACTACAACTGGAGCAAAATTAGAAAACTGGTTGTCGACGGATACATGGCCCGTGTATCACTACACAGCCCAGGCCGTGTAACTTACTAGAGCTGAATGGGTATGTCTTGCATTGGCACAGAAGGTTACACGGGTCTTCAGGATTTACACGGGTCAAGTTACACAGCCCGTGTACTTTGTTTCTTCCTCGGTTCTCTGGATTTCTTCTGGCAGAATGTTACACGGGTCTGTGGTTGTGCTTACACGACCTGTGTACTTTGTATCAACAATGATTCTCAATCCTTCGACCTTTCCAAGTTTCCTTCCACACTTCTATGTTTTGGGACTTCACAAAACCCTGAAAAATATAGCAAGAGTCAAATTAATGTAAATGTTGAAAATTTCTCCATTTAACATAATTATTTCAACAACTCTCTAAACATATGCCTAATAGATAATTATACGTTAATCAACTGAATTAGGCATAAAAATACCCTAGAAACATTAAATGTGATGGAAGTAAAATTAATAAATTATGCACTTATCAAATTCCCCCACACTTATTCTATGCTTGTCCTCAAACATGACTTAAATTCTCAATCAACTCCACTTAGAAGTTCCTTAACTTCACCCTATCACAACATTATCTAACAAAAGATTAAAAGTTTCAAAGAAGAGGCAAGTAAGGTAATAACCATCACAACAAATTCCATCAACATCATACCAATATATCAACAATTTTTCAACACAAAACAAAAGGCTTGAAATCAATTAAGCTCACACAATTAAAGTTTCATAAAATTTTAAATCAATACATACCAAAACACAAGGTTAATTTATCAAGGCACAACAATTATAGCTCTTTGCAAATCTTAGGGGAGATAGAAATGCCCCTTTTTTTTATATTTGAAATTGGTACTTCTCTCTTGTTATAGTTACTTTATTTATTTATTTATTTATTTGAACCATCACCTTCAGAAAAGTACCTTACTCATATCCTAGCTAGCGTTTGGCCTGAGAATCGACATGGGGTTCATGAAGACCCTTGGTTAGTTTGCTTAACTAAAATAGCGGCGTAATTTTTAAGTTCAATCTTTTATTTCCCCCAATTTATTTATCTACATATTATAAAGTGCCTTGATAATCTAAATAAAGTTCTGAAATATGCGTGGCACTAGTTTAAAGCACACATAACTAATCATTTCACCATTAAATCAAGCTTAAATGATTTATGCAGAAAAAAATTTCTCTATGGTATGGAGAAAAGAGAAAATATATAATTAAAGTTACTATTACCTTGCCTAAAATTTCAAAAGTTCAACCTAAATAGAAAAGTCATTTCAAGGACAAAGCACTTCTCTCTGAGATTTAATATAGAATTATGAATCAAGCTTCTAAGAGCAAATTTATATATATATATATATATATATATATATATATATATATATATATGTATATATATATATATATATATATTTTTTTTTTTTTTTTTCTTTCAAAATTGCAGCAACAAATTTCTCCTCTCCCACACTTAAAATTTATATTGTCCCCAATGTAAAGCCCAAATGCAAAAGAAAAGGAAAAACAATGCTAGAAAATAAAATAAGATAAGGGAAAGAAAACAAATCTGATTGTAGCTAACAAGCCACCCATGGGTTGCCTCCCAAGAAGCGCTTTTGTTTATCATCGTTAGCTCGACATGGCAAAGCTCCTTAATCCACATAAATTGGGTTACTCAATTTGAGCTCCTCCACTGTATGCTCCTGAAACCCTCCATAAAATGGCTTGAGTCTATGACCGTTGACCTTAAACACCTTATTAGTTCCTAAACTTTGAATTTCAACTGCACCATAAGGAAACACATTAGTAACAACAAAGGGTCCAATCCAACGAGAATGCAACTTACCAGGCATCAGCTTCAATTTGGAATTATACAATAAAACTTTTTGTCCAACCAGAAACTACTTCCTTAGAATTAGTTTATCATAGAATGCCTTGGTCTTTTCTTTATAGTTCTTAGAGTTCTCATAAGCCTCAAGTTGAATTTCTTCTAATTCCTGCAATTGTAATTTTCTTTCCACACCAGCAGTATCCTAATCCAAATTACAATGTCTAATAGCCTAATAAGGCTTATGTTCTAACTCAACAGGAAGGTGGTACAACTTACCAAATAACAATCTGTAGGGGGACATACCTATGGGTGTCTTATAAGTAGTCCTATAAGCCCATAAAGCATCATCAAGTCTAAGGCTCCAATCTTTTCTATTTGGCTTCACTGTTTTTTCCAAAATAGACTTGATCTCTCTGTTAGACACCTCTGCTTGCCCACTTGTTTGAGGATGATAAGCTGTAGTTACTCTATGGAAAACACCATATCTCCTCAATAATGCCTCAACAGTTCTATTACAAAAATGTGTGCCCTGGTCACTGATCAAAGCTCTAGGAACTCCAAACCTGCTAAAAATATTTGACTTGATAAAACCTACAACAGCTTTAGAATCATCAATCCTAGTGGCTTTGGCTTCCACCCATTTCGAAACATAATCAACAGCAAGTAATATGTTAACAAAGCCAAAAAAAAGAAGGAAATGGACCTATAAAATCAATACCACACACATAAAAAATCTCACAAACAAGTATTGGATTCTGAATCATCTCATTCCTATGAGTTAAACTTCCTGTTCTTTGACATTGTTCACAATTTTTGCAAATCAAATATGAATCACGCAATATAGTGGGCCAGTAAAAACCACAGTCTAATATTTTTCTACCTGTTCTCTTGGGTCCAAAATGACCTCCACATGCATAGGCACGACAAAATGCAAGAATAGATTGAATCTTATTATTAGGAAAACATCTCCTAATAATTTGATCTGAATAAAATTTCCACAAATACGGGTCATCCCACACATAATACTTAGCCTCACTTTTTAATTTCTCTTTCTTAGCTCTACTCAAATCAAAAGGCATAACCTTAGTAACCAAATAATTCACCAAATCAGCATACCACGGGATCATACCTTGCAATTTGAATAATTGCTCATTCGAAAAAAATTCCTGTAAAGAAAGTTGCTCTTCTTTTATCACTAACCTGCTCAAATGATCTGCTAACAGGTTCTCAGCTCCTTTCTTATCTTTGATTTGAAGATCAAATTCTTGTAGCAGAAGGATACATCTAATCAACCTTGGTTTTGCTTCCTTCTTTGCTAAGAGATACTTCAACACTGCATGATCAGAGAAGATAATTATTTTAGAACCAAGCAAATACGATCGAAATTTATCTAAAGCAAAAACTATAGCAAAAAATTCTTTTTCGGTCGTAGAATAATTGCGCTGAGCTGAATTGAGTGTTCTGGATGCATAATAAATCATATGAAAGAGCTTCCCAACACGCTACCCTAAAACTAGTCCCAGTGCATTATTACTTACGTCACACATAATTTCAAATGGTATTATCCAATCAGGAGCCTAGATAATAGGGGGTGATGTCAATGCAGATTTTAATTTGTCAAAAGCCTCCTTGCACTCTTTACTGAACTCAAAAGAAACATCTTTTTGTGAGAGTCTAGATAAAGGCAAAGCTATCTTAGAGAAATCCTTAATGAACCCGCGATAAAACCTGCATGACCAAGAAAAGAGCTTACTTCCATCATAGTTGTGGGGTAGGGTAAGTTCACAATTAAATTAATTTTAGATTTATCCACCTCAATACCCCTATTAGAGACGACATGACCCAAAATAATCCCCTGTTCCACCATAAAATGACACTTCCAATAATTTAGAACAAGATTTTTCTTAATGCGTCGCTCAATAATAGAAGTCAAATGATGTAAACATGCATCAAATGAATCGCCATACACAGTAAAATCATCCATGAACACCTCAATGCAAGTATTAATGTAATTTGAAAATATACTTATCATGCATCTCTGAAATGTGGTAGGTGCATTACAAAGCCCAAAGGGCATCCTTCTAAAAGCAAAAGTTCCAAAAGGGCAAGTGAAGGTAGTCTTCTCTTGATCATCTGGTGCAATCACAATTTGATTATATCTAGGAAAGCCATCGAGAATGCAAAAATAAGACTTACCTACTAACTGTTCAAGCATCTAATCAATGAATGGCAATGGGAAGTGGTCCTTCCTTGTTGTTGAATTCAGCTTGTGGTAGTCTATGCACATTCGCCATCCACTTTGAATCCTTGTTGGAACAAGTTCATTATCTTGATTTGCTACCACAGTGACTCTTGATTTTTTTAGCACTACTTGGACTGGACTTACCCATTTGCTGTCTAAAATTGGGTAAATAACTCCTGCATCTAGTAGCTTCAAAATCTCAATCTTCACAACCTCCATCATCTATGGGTTCAACCTCCATTGAGCTGCTCTACTTGGTTTAGCATCATCTTTCAGTAAAATCCTGTGCATGCACACTGATGGACTTATACCTTTGATGTCAGCTATTGTCCATCCAATTGCTTCCTTGTGTATTCTCATAAGTGTAATCAATCTGTCTTCTTGAATCCTTGTTCAATTACTTGAGATGATAACTGGAAGTGTCTCATTATCTCCCAAGTAAACATACTTCAAATGCTTAGGTAAAGGCCTAAGTTCAAGAATTGGTGCCTGCACCATAGATGGTAATAATTTTATGTGAGATATAGGTAAGTCAATCTTTAATACTCCATACCTTTTTTGAACAGGAGGTAATAACTATAATGCCATTACTGCATCTTGAACCTCTACACTTAATGGTTGATTGGTACTGACCTCTTGAATTCCTTGACTAATCACCACTTCTAACTCATCCTCCATGCTTAACTCAAAAACATCCTGCACAATTGTATCAACAACATCAATAGAAAAGACATAATAATCATCAGCAGGATACTTCATGGCATCAGAGATATTAAATTTGATAGTCTCTCCATCAAACTCCATAGTTAAGGTACCATCATCCACATCAATTTTTTGTCTTGGCAGTTTTTAGGAAAGGTCTTCCAAACAAAATCAAAGTTGACTTTAATGTGGGAACACTATCCTTCATATCCAAAATGTAAAAATCTGTAGGAAAAATCAATTCTCCAACTTGCACCAACACATCTTCAACTACTCCCAATGGGTAAGCATTAGAACGATCAGCTAACTGAATAATGACACTGGTTCCTTTCAAAGGACCCAAATTTAAATTTTGAAAAACTGAATTTGACATAACATTAATAGATGCTCCTAAATCTGCCATTACACGTTCAAATTTATAATCACCTATTCTGCTGGGAATAGAAAATGAACCTGGGTCCTTACACTTAGGGGGTAATTTTGACACATTTTCCCCTACACTGATCTTCTCATTATTCCTCAACTTGGGCTTTTTAGTGCATAGTTCCTTAAGGAATTTAGCATACTTGAGAACTTGTTTGATTGCATCAAGTAAAGGTATATTCACCTCCACTTTTTTGAAAGTCTCCAAAATTTCTTTCTCTTGTTCTTCTTTCTTAGTCTTAGCCAACCTGCATGGGAACGGAGGAAGAACATAATTATTAACCTTAGTCAGTTTAGGTTCAGTATTTACCTCAACTTTAGGAACTTTAGATTCTTTTGCTCCTTGCTTCTTCTTTTTCATTGCCTCATGTGGAGTCTGGTTATCAACTTCTTTCCCACTTCACAGCACTATAGCACTCGCATTTTCTCTGGGGTTCATGAATGTTTGTGATGGAAGCTTTCCAGAACCTTGAGCTTTCAGCTTACTCACAGATGAGGCTAACTAACCAATCTGCCTTTCTATATTTTGAATGCTATTTTTGGTCTCCTGTTGAAAAAATTGTGTATTGTTAGCCAAAGCCTTAACAATTTCATCAAGTGACATACCTTGATTTGCGGGAGGTGGAGGTGGAGGTGGAGTGGTTGATTCACTTGTGGTCTCTGCTGATGGTATCAGTTTTGCACCGGTTGATTCCCATAACTCATATTGGGATGATCTCGCCATCCTGGATTATAAGTATTAGAAAAGGGATCATACTTGTATTGTGGCTATCCATAATGTCCTACTGCATTAGCATGTTGCATTGATTCATCCTCTTGTAACGCAAGACACATGTCAGTAGCATGACCCGAAACCGAACAAATTCCACATACCTTAACAGTTTGCATATTCCCTATAGTTAACTGCCTCACCAAAGAAGTTAAATCAAAAATCTATTTCTCAAGGTTAGATGTACTTACCTCATTAACCTTCATACATGTGTGACCCATTCTCATTCCAAACTGCTGAGAATTTGCTGCCATGTTAACAATCAGCCTCCTTGCCTCTTCTGGTGTCTTGTCAAACAAAGCTCCTCCACTAGCAGTATCTATCATATTGCGGTCTATTGGTAGAAGTCCCTCATAGAAATACTAAATCATAAGCTGCTCACTTATTTGATGATGGGGACAACTTGCACACAGTTTCTTAAATCATTCCCAATACTCATACAAACTCTCTCCATTGTACTTTCGGATGCCACAAATTTCTTTTCTTATATTGGCAACACTGGAAGCAGGAAAATACTTCTCCAAAAATATCTGCTTCATCCCATTTCATGAGTTGACAGATCCAGAAGGAAGGTAATACAACCAATCCTTAGCTGTGCCTTACAGTGAGAAAGGGAAAGCTCGAAGCTTGATTTGATCCTCTGAAACTCCTTGAGGTTTCATGCTAGAACACACAACATAAAATTCTTTTAAATGCTTATGTGGATCCTCACCTGTAAGACCATGAAACTTAGGCAACAAATGAATTAGTCCAGATTTCAACTCAAAAGCAACATTTAAAGTAGGGCATTGAATACACAAAGTTTGTTGGTTTAGATCAGGAGCAGCCAACTCTTTCAAGGTTCTAGCAGCTATGGTTTCATTTTTGGAATTTGAATCCAAATCCGAATCCGAACTTTACTCACTTGGAGATTGGACTCCTTCAGATGTACTCGAAATCTGCTTAGCCTTCTTAGCCAATTTTCTTAACTGTTTAGCTATTTATTTTACTCTGGATCAAAGATCAACTCACCAGATTGAGAAGTTCTTGTCATAAAAAAAAAAAATCAAAGTAAAAACAAAAAGTGCATCAAAACCCTAGAAAACAATCGAACTTGGCCTCAAGAGGGTGGGGCCAAGGAATCCTATAGATTGATTGGTCTTGATCTGAATGTCGTTTCCTTCAAAATAGGTATGGGCCGTGTAACACCCCTAAGTTCGGTAGTGCGTTCTGCTGTTCCGGTGACCAGTGTTGTCCGGACAGCTAGGATGCCCAGAACCACACTTTAATATGAGTGAGGAGACATAAAATAATGAAATACAAGAAAAGAAAATACAAGAAAAACAAAGGAAAAATAATAGCAAAGAAAGGTAATCAAGTTAAACGAGCCGGGAAACCTAGCGATGGGTGACCGCACCGGGAAGTCACGGCGTGGACCGTTGACTAACCCTGGACTGCAGGGAACCCTGGAAAACATTTTTAGGACTTAAATAGACCCTTGTTGAAGAATAAATATCATTAGAAATATCAAAGAAAAATTAAATAATTAGTACAAAGAAAAGTGAGAAATCGAAAAACAGACAAAACTCGGTAATACCGAAAAATCGGGAATGCCACCCGAACAGGGGCATTATGGTCATTCGACACCCCGAATTGTCTTTTGACCTAAATGTCCATTAAAAATAAATAGTATTACACTTAGAAAATAAAATGAAAAATTAATTTGGTGGTACCTAAAGTAAATAGCTAAAATCATGGGTTTAATGTGGGATTAAGTGAAAGTTTAGCTTAAAATATGATTTAATTTTTTTAGTGGACCACTAAGAACATTAAAATGGTTAAATATACTTATAAGTGGGCAGATTATTCCCACTCAAAAGTCATCTTCCTCACTTGGCTTAACCTAGCTGAATTGAAGGAGAAAGGGATCCACCATTAACGTTTTCTTCCAAGCTCATCTAATCCCTCATTTCAACCCCAAATCACCTAGGGTTCTTCATTAAACTTTGTCTACACATCACAAGGAAGATATTGATACCAAATTTGAGAAGTTTGGTGAAGGTTTAGCAAGTTACAATCAAAGGTAAGTTTACACTTTTGAGAATTCCTTTGTTAAACTTTATGTTCATGTTATGGGTGTTAGTTTTGTGAAGGAAATTTTAAAGTTTAAATAGTCATTGAGATAGCCATTTTTGGACCGCCATGGGGTCACGCATTTAGTGATTTATTATGCATATAATTGATGAGAAATAATGTTGATCATGGTGATTTAATATCCTAGTGAATTATTTCACATATATATGTTGATTTATGCACTTGGATGGGAATTGGTTAATTTGTAGGGCACTTTGATGTTGGAGGACAATTTTCGGCAGCTTGGAAAACTTGAGTAAATGTATGTAGTCATGGAAGTGTAGGCAGAATATTGACCTAGAAGGATTGATGGATATGTATGTAGATTGATATTGTAAAGTGTATGTAAGATTTGTAATGGTTAGGTGTGTATGTAATGGTATTTAGAACTTGTGAATGTGAATTATATTTGGTGTGTTGAGGGTAATTGTAATCTGCCCAAAGTAATGTTAATGTAAAGTAGAATATGCTTTTGGTAATGTACCAAAACAAATTGGTAGGGAAGTGAACAAATTGCAAGGTAAATGTGTGTTTGAATTGGGATTTGAAAGACATATAGAGGGCAGTGTACATTTTAGCCAATAAGTTTAAATGTGTAACCTCAATTGGTATGAGAGTAATTGGAGGTGGAACTAGGCACAAAATGTGCCAACTTTCATTGAGAAACCATACCAAAATTCTGCTTGCAAGGTGACCTAAGAAAATGACCAATTCGGATTAGGTGCAATTAGGACCTGAAAAATGACCAATTGGGCAGCAGTGAGTGTTTAGGCCATAACTCACTCAAAACAGGTCCAATTGACCTGAAATTTTAACCATGAATAGTTAATACCCATACCTACAAGTATTATGAAGACACCAAAACCCAAAAATGACCAGAAGCAAGTCAAAAAGCTTGCACAAGTTCGGGTCCAAAAACTGGCCGAACCAGAGTTGACCAAATTGACCTAAAATTGATCTAAATTGGTACCATTTGACCAGCAATAGTATAATGACCATAACTTGGTCTACTTAACTCAGATTGACCTGAAATTTTGCCCTGCGTGCAATAAGACCTAGATCTACAAGTTTGTAATTTTGACCGAAACCCAAAAACCGAGGGAATTAGGCCGTCCAGCTAGGTCAAACCAGTATCCCGAAATCCAGCAAGTTACATTAAAATGCACTAAACAAGGAAACGAGTTTGGCAAAACGTACCAAACCTAAAACCCTATCGAATGTGACATATTAACGACACTAAAACCTAATTTACCTAAAACGCAACGAGGGTCGGTATATTAGGTGATTAAGTGAATAATTGAGTTCAGTGCATTATTTACCAAACACCATCGATAGAGACAGTTTAATTTAGTACTGAAACACTTCAAATTGTGTTTCTCAGTTACTAAAGACTTAGGGAAAGGGAAGGAAATACTGAGTCCAGACCAGGGAGACAGTCATCAGAGGTTTGTGCACAACAACTGTTTCTTTTGAATTATTTTCAATTGAAATAAATATTGACTATTTGTATATTATTATTTTAAATTGTGTAAATGAGTTTGATGGACACTTATTGATTTAAAAATATTGTGAATGGTTTGAAACTGTGAAAAATTGTTTGAATGACATTGATGGTTACTTATTGATTGAAAAGCATTGGAAATGGTTTGAAACCACAGCTATCATGTATATTGATCGTATTCCTCATTAGCTTGTCTAGTGGGACGAATTGAATTCCCTCTCTGGCTGAAGTGTTGAGGTGTGTGCCTGTTGAGGACGAATTGGATGAGTACTCATATTTTTGCTAGCTAGCCATGTTATTCCTCATTAGTCATTGACTTTTGGGACGAATTGAATACCTCATTAGCCATCGGCTTTTGGGACGAATTGAACTATGGATCATGATCAAGCTGTGTGTGATTTATTGATGTGTATTGTGACATTATGAAATGGATTTAAACTCTCATTGACATATACTGTCTTTTGAATTCAAACTTGATCTGACTTATGGAAATCTATTGTGATATTGAGAAATGAGTTTAAATTCTTGTTGACAATTATTGTCTTGAATTTAATTATGATTTTAAATATCCATTATTTAAATGGTTTATGAATTGTGATTATAAATTGTATTTGGTTAATGTTGTGCACCACTGAGACATTGTCTCAATGATAGCTTTTTATTGCTGTCGCAGGTAGAGAGACAGACAGGGCAGCAGACTAGGCTGCATATACCTCCAGCAAGAGATTTTTGGGTATAGTGAGTATACCACATTTGGCATTTTGTACTGTAATGTATGACACTGTATGTACATTTTGTTTTTGGTTTTGAGCAGTTGTAAATTCAACTTGTACCTTGAAGTTGTAAATTAATTATGTGTTTTGGATTATAAAAGTTGTATTATATTTCCTTATCGCAGACATTGAAAAATTTCTATGGAATTGAGTTGATAAATTGTTGTGTTGAGAAATGTATTGGAGTTGAGACTTGGAAAAATATTGAAGTGCCTTTTTACAGGCTTTCTGAAGAACTGTTTTGCCCAACATACAGATGGTACTTTGCCAAAATTTTTACAGAAATTCCAAATGAATCAAATGAGTTAGTTGTCCCATTTCAGTTCACCAAAATCTTTAATACCTGTAAATAGTGCTCACCACTGTAAAAGAAGTAAGAAAAGTTTTTAAAATCCCTTGTAGTGTATTTAATGGGTTATTAGTAGACGGAGTTGGTAATTCATTAGGTATACTACGGGATCATGTCATGCCTTACAGAGGGGTAGGGTGTGACAAGTCGCCCTCGAAATTCAACTAAACTTCTTAATGAATAGTAACACCCTAATTTTTTTTTCAAAAATCTAAAAACCGCAACAACTTATAAACAAAATTAATAACAGAATATCCTAACACCCAAAACACAAATTCCAATAAATTTCAGTCCCCGATAACGGCGCCAAAATTCTTGGTGGCTGTCAAATCCACCAGAAATTAAATTAGCTGAAATTACCAATTATGAAATATTTTCTACAGTAAGTGGTAAATCCAGGTTAAACCCTAGAGACTGAATTATTAAATTACATGCACTTGTGTACTAGAAAAAAGAAACAAAGTTTGGGGGGGGGGGGTGTAATTCGCAATCCAAAGAAGAAATCAAAAATCCAAATTTAAGATCTAAAATTAAATAAGAAACTCTCGAATTAAACAAACTTTAGTCCAAGGTAATTCGCATTCCAATGCATTGATTCAATTATAGACAAAAGAAATACAATTATCTCTTATTGAGTACTTAACGTAGATTTACCAAACAGCGAGGTAAAATCCCTAACTTCACTACATTCATCAATTCGAGCCCAGCACTCTTGTTGACTCTAATTATTAACTGAATTAGTATTAAGCAATCCTCATCAAATTAATAACTGCTTTAAGAATAGGAAGTAGTTAAGCTGAATAACAATTTATGAAGCATAAATCATTTAATTCACCCTATTATTTCCTTAGGTTATTATCAAAAATTGGGATCATAATCAATAAAACCTAATTGCTACTTATGTTTAGTCTTACACAACAATTATGGATTATGAAGATGAACTAACAATTGACCGCATCAAACAATTAACTAATAGGCCGTTTTAGCGAATCATTCAATAGATCAAAGACAATGAAATCAGAAAATAATAGATATTCAAAAAGACATAAATTAAATTAAGAACCTGGTCTCACAAATCAAGCAAAAGAACTTGAATCCCTTGAACTGAATTAAAAACTTAGTCACTCATGTTCATGGCTCACAAAAAATTAAAAAAAAAATTGAAGAAATATAGAATGTGAATGGAGAACGAAAGTCTGCTTCTCTCTTTTTAAGAGGCTGCTGAATGTCCCTTGTGTCGGCTGCTGCCTCTTTTATTTATAATAAATAGTCTAGGGTTAAGTTTTTAGAGTCTCTGTCAAAAACTACAACCGGAGCAAAATCAGGAAATTGATTAATGACGGATATACAGCTCGTGTATCACTACAAGGCCCTGGGCCGTGTAACTTACTGGAGCTGAATGGGTATGTCTTGCATTGGCACCATAAGGTTACACGGGTCTCCAGGATTTACACGGGTTAAGTTACATGGCCCGTGTACTTTGTTTCTTCCTCGGTTCTCTGGATTTCTTCTGGCAGAATGTTACACGGGATTATGGTTGTGCTTACACGACCCGTGTACTTTGCATCAACAACTCTTCTTAATCCTTTGACCTTTCCAAGTTTCCTTCCATACTTCTATGTTCTGGGACTTCACCAAAACCATGAAAAATACAGCAAGAGTTGAATTAATGCAAATGCTGAAAATTTCTCTATTTAACACAATTTTTCAACAACTCTCTAAACATATGCCTAATAGATAATTATACTTTAATAAACTAAATTTGGCATAAAGATACCCTAGAAACAATAAATGTGATGGAAGTGAAATTAATAAATTATGCACTTATCAAAGATTTTTTGAATGAACAAATTAATTCAATTGAATCCTAGTTTGAAAGAAGAATATGTGCACTAACCTTTTGATGCACTGGTGATGTAATTACCACCTTTAGGAAGTACCTAGGACCCCAAATGTTGTTCCTCTAGCTTGTCCACACCAAGATCACCAATGGGCAGCCCCCAATCTTTCTTCTCAAGCCTTGCCAACTAATTATAAATTGGGTTTTTGCCTTTAGAAAGGTTGTAGATGTGTATAGGATACTAGAAACAATTCCTAGCAAATTTAATTCAAAGGAATTTGGGCAATTCTCTTTGAATTGATAAGAAAAGAAGAAGAGGAGAGGGAGTGATAAAGGTGGCAGCACCTTTGAGACAAAGAAGAGTGAGTTGTTTCATCTTTTCTTTTCCCTTTTATAATTAGGTCATCACTTAAACCTATTGTCACATGTCATCACCACATTGCATCTTATTTTTAATTGACTTAATCACATTAAGTCAAGTGTTAAAACTAGATTTAATCTTAACTTTGATCACCTTGCATGATAAAAAGACAAATGGCAAACTTATATGATGCCATGTGTCACCATCTCATGGTGCCACATGTCACTCTGTGAAATGACCAAATTACCCTTATGTTGTAATTTTGAGTTCTCAACCCAAAATCATTATTTCTCTTTTTCTAATCAATTTATATCAAATATAAATCAATTAATTAATCTCCATCAATTAATTTCTCATAATTAGATTCATATTTAAACACTTTAAACATAAATTTAACTTATACTATACATCCAATAACCTAGATTTGGTTTCAAGCCATGCTAAGGACCTTGCAATCTTATTGCAAACCAAACCTATTTAATTAATCAATTAAACTCATTAATTAGTCAATTAAATCATATTTTACTTGGTGATTAACTTGTGTATGTGTGTAATTTACTAGGCTCATCACTAATTGGCAATGAGATATGATATTAACTCTTAATATCATCATAACTATTTCTTACTATAAATGATTTCTCTAAATCATTTTAGGCATCTCATAAACCATGGTTGACACCTAGCATAGCATGCCATGGCCACCCAATCAGTAACAAGGAATACCTTAAATGACCCTATAATCATATGTTATCATGTACTAAAATCTCTCTGTCACAAAATCCCAATTCGAGCTAGAGTCATGGTTTATGCCAAACCCTGTTTGCTATGAATGTTATGTTCTCCTTTAATTCCAGTTCTTGATTAATTAGATTTTCTTGTCAGAAACTCTTTTCTGACTAAATCTATCTATCCTGGTCAGGAACTTGAAACATCAAGAACAATTAAATGAACAAAGGACTTTATCCCTATTTACTTAGGGTAACAAATTCCATCTTGATCAACACCTACCTCCATATATAACTAGTAGGAGCCAACACATGCCCATATACCCATACATAGTACAAGTATGAAAGTAGTATCAAACTCAAACCACCTATATACATGATAACTATGTTATCTCAGGTCTAAAGATTATATGCACTGATATGATATATGACAATGCATTGACAAGAGTAAACTCCATGTGCTTGTCATATTTGTCACTGGTTCGGCCTACTTATCATGTATAAGTGCTTATCATGTTTGTTATATGGCATGAGACTCACCATTCCATCTTGTTTACATCTCATATAAATAACTTGGGAACGAACATGATTATAAACTTTCTGGATAACTCATGTCCTGTGTGAAGTATCTCGATTGTGAACCAATTTATGATACTTGGTGCTAGAAATACTGTCACTCATATTCTTAACAACTTAATAATAGAATTTTTAACAAAATATCAATGGACCTTTTCTATTACACATAAATATATTATGTAAATAGAAAAGTGAAATTGCCTTTTATTAATAAAATATGTACAAGATACATACTAAATGATATGCTCTAGGACATAATACTAACAATCTCCCACTAGCACTAGAGCCATTCACTACAATATCTTAGACCCATATTCTCAAGATGTCGGTCTCGCTGAGCTTGTGATATAGGCTTAGTGAATGGATCAGCTGGATTTTCAACTAATGTTATTTTCTGCATGGCTATATCACCTTACCCAACTATCTCTCTGATCATGTGGTAGCACCTTTCTATGTGTTTGGATTTCTGGTGAGACTGGGGTTCCTCATCCAAACAGCCTCTTTTGTAGCATCTGATGCAGCAATGTACTTGGCCTCTATAGTGGAATCAGCAGTTGTACTCTATTTGGAACTCTTACAATTGATTGTACCTCCATTACAAATGAACACAAACCCATAGGTAGACTTTCTATCATTGATATCTGATTAGAAATCAGAATCAGTATAACAATCCAATTGCAAGTCACCACCTCCATAAATCAATAATAAATCCTTGGTTCTTCTCAAGTACTTAAGGATATTCTTGACAGCTATCCAGTGTTCCAAACCTGGATTGGATTGAAACCTGCTAGTCAAACTAACAGCATATGCGATATCCGGCCTAGTACACATCATTGCATACATCAAACTTCCAATGGCTGAAGCTTATGGAATTCTAGCCATTTTATCTCTTTCTTTAGATGTCTTTGGAGACATCTCTTTAGAAAGGTGGATACCATGTCTCACTGGTAACAATCCTCTCTTAGAATCAAGCATGTTAAACCTCTTTAACACCTTTTCCAAGTATAGACTTTGGCATAAACCAATTATTCTTTTCACTCTATCTCTATAGATGTGAATTCTAAGAATATAGGTATTTGGAGAATGTATTTGACAACCATGGAGAATGTATTTGACAACCACACCTTTACAGCTGTCAACATACCTATGTCATTACCTATTAATAGAATATCATCCACATATAAGACAAGAAAAGTGATAGCACTATCACTAACCTTCTTATATACATATGGCTCATCCACATTTTTTATAAAACCAAATGACTTAATGGCTTCATCAAAATGGATGTTCCAACTCCTCGAAGCTTGTTTCAACCCATAAATGGATCACTTTTGCTTGCATACCTTGGAACCATCTTGGGATTCAAAACCCCTAGGTTGTTCCATGAAAATGTTTTCTTCAATGTATCTGTTGAGAAAAGCTATTTTGACATCCATCTGCCAAATCTCATAATCATAGTATGCAGCTATTGCTAATAGAATCCTAATTGATTTAAGCATGGCAATAGACGAGAAAGTCTCCTCATAGTCAATTCCTTGCCTTTGGTGAAACCCTTTCACCACTATCCTTCCTTTATAGGTCTCTACCTTTCCATCAGAACCAATTTTCTTCTTGAAAACCCATTTATTCCCTATAGGTACAAGACCTTCAGGTGGGTTAACAAGATCCCAAACTTGATTCTTATACATGGAATCAATTTCGGATTTCATAGCTTCAATCCATTTTGAAGAGTCTATATCTGATATAGCTTCTTCATAGGTAAGTGGATCATCTCCATGATCTACTTCTTCATGAGTAAACAACTCTTGTTTATCTTCATGAAGGAAACCATATCTCACTAGTGGGTGAGATATCCTGGTTGATCTACGAGGAATTACTATAGATGTTTCATCAATAGGTGTATGTTGACTAGATGAATCTATATCCATTTGATCTGTTGGTTGGTCAAAATTTTTCAATTCTAACTCTATTTGCCTTCCTTTGCCTCCTTCTTGAATAAACTATTGTTTAAAAAATGTGGTATCTCTACTTACTACAACCTTTTGTGATGTAGGCAAATAAAAATAATATCCAAAACTCTCTTTTGGATATCTAACAAATCGACCTTTTTCTGATCTGATTTCCAATTTATCAGTGTTCCGCTTTTTGATATAAGCTGGATAACTCTAAATCTTAATATGCTTAAAACTTAGTTTTCTTCCATGCCATATCTCATAAGGTGTGGAAGAAACTGATTTTGATGGAATCCTATTCAGAATATGCAAAGCTGATTCTAATGCAAATCCCTAAAAAGAGACTAGCATATCAGTATAGCTCATTATACTGCATACCATATTTAATAGTGTATGATTTCTCCTTTCAGATACACCATTCAGCTGTGGCGTTCCTGGAGGAGTCAGCTGGGAAATAATGCCATGTTCATTCAAGTATTCATCAAATTTAGTACTTAAGTATTCACCTCTACGATCTGATCGAAGAGTTTTAATACTTTTTCCTGTTTGATTTTCTACTTCAGATTTAAATTCTTTGAACTTTTTAAAGGATTCATGTTTGTATTTCATCAAATACAAATACCCAAACCTTGATTTATCATCAGTAAAGGTAATAAAGTAATGAAAACCACCTCTAGCCATTTCCTTAAATGGACCACATACATCACTATGTATTAGTTTCAAAATATTTTCAGCTTTTAGTCCTTATCCAACAAAGGGTGATCTAGTCATTTTGCCCTGAAGGCAGGATTCATAAGTTGGAGTAGGTTCATAACCCATTGAGGATAAAATCCCCATTTTCTCCAGTTTTGCAATCCTATCTTCTGCAACATGATCTAATCTTAAGTGCTAAATATATTTTGAACTTAAGTTGATTTTCATTATGGCATTGCATTCTTTTAGATTGCTTGCATTCATTTTGTGTTTATCATTATTATCCAAATAATAAAGACCATCATGCATATAACCTGAGCAAACATATTTATTTCCAAAATAAATATTGTAAACATCATTTGTGAATTGAAATTCATAACCATTTCTAGTCAAACTAGATATGGAATGATGTTCTTAAAAGCATCAGGCACATACAAAATATTATTCAAACACAAAACATGTCCAGACATGTAAAAAAATTTATATCCTATGGCTAAAGCTTCAACAATTGAGCCATCGCCAATCCTGAGTCTAACATCTCTAGCATGTAAGTTGCTACTGTTTGCTAGTTCCTGCATATCATAAGAAACGTGAGAACTAGCACCAGTATCTAAAACCCAAGCTGTAGATGAACTATGAGCATCATCAGCATCTAAATAATAAGATATAGACATACCTTTTGAAGGTGTATCCTTCTTGTCCTTCAAAGAAACAAGATACTCTGGGCAATTCCTTTTCCAGTGCCCATCCTTCTGGCAATGGAAACACTTTCCTTTGCCTCCATCAGCTTTGGTCTTCCCTTTCTGTTTGGCTATCTTCTTGAAAGGCCCTAGAACTTGAGGTTTCTTTTTCTTATTGCCCTTCTTCTTGTTGGACTTTCCAGCAGAAGAAGATACAATCAAAGCTACCTCTTTTCCTTTATTGCCCGGTATATTCTTTTGGCCAATAACAAGTATGTTAAGTAAACCAGCCAAGGTGTATTCCTGCTTAGTCATATGAAAATTTATCACAAAATTCCCAAATGACTCAGGTAGGGACTAAAGGATCAAATCCTTCTACAATTGGAAATCCATGTTAAAGTTAAGATGTTCCAGCTACTCAATAAGCCGAATCATCTTGTGGACATGATCCCCAACATTTTGTCCCTCAGACATCCTCATTCGAAATAGCTGCCTAGATATCTCATGCCTAGCATTCCTGCTATACTCACCATACAACTCTTATAGGTGAAGGAGGATCTCACTTTTACTCTACATGTTCTCATGCTGCTTTTATAACTCATTACTCATAGAAGCAAGCATGTAACACTTGGGTCACATATCATGCTCCTTCCACTTGTCCAAAGTGTCATGTTCCTCTTGAGTGGCCTCTAGAAGTAAGAGACCAAGAACATTTGAGTCTAGAACATATCCAATACGTTCTAGGTTCAGGACAAGTTTTAAATTTCTTAGCCAATCTGAAAGATTATGTCTCGTCAACCTATTATGATCAAGTATGCTTACAAGGATATTGGATGGTGTTGGTTGTTGTGTGCTTATTATTATCAGAACAATAACTGCAAAAAATAACTAGATTAATTAGTAAATGTATCAAGTAATTAACCAAAATGATTATGGTCTTTTAATCAAATTGGTCCTCCCACTAACATAGCGAATCCTACACTTCCAAAGTATGAAACGGAAATCCCAGTTGGATGGATTTCTAGTGGGTGATTAAATTCTTATAGTCTTATTGATCATCCTCAAGCACATCCATTATTAGAATTACAATAAACTATAAGTGAGCAACTCTTTGCCTATCACATCTCATGTGAGGTTCAATCATTTACCTAGCCCCTAATGCTCAAAGCCTCAGGCACATCCATTATTGACTTATCTTGCATTAGTTAAGTTGATCCCATTGAGCCAGTAAATATGTAAATAATTTTAATGTCCTCAGGCACATCCATTATTGGCCACCAAACCATTTATATATTTACAATATCTCATGCTTAGTAATTATTCTTAAGAAAATCTCTTAAATTAATTGCATCATATGAAAATATTTAAAATTTCTTAAAATAATTGCCTCAATGGAGGGCCCATAATATAATTACCTTAATTATATCATTTCTAACTTAATTATTTGTTTGGAAGATTTAGTGATCGGCTTAATTACTATTATGGTCTCACTTTGCACATTATCCAATTAGCATGTATATATCATAGACTTGCATACATTACCATACATCTCATGCATACATGGATAAATAATAAATATGGTATGATCATGGACTTCCTAAGGGATTCAATTCTGAGCCACTAAGAATTGAATTAGGTCATTCCTAGATGCATTTCATTTATTCATTTTACAACATTTGCTGAAGCAGTAATATGACACCCCTTAACCGTCTACAGCATAGCCGAGCAAGATATGTCACACAGTATACCGGAACACCCTATTTTATCTTAATCCTTTTTATCCTTCCTTATTTATTTTTATCATACTTATGAAGTACAATTGGTGAAGCATAATTTATTTAAGTCATTTATGGAAAACAACAATTTATTTGAGGTTCTGCAAATTTTATAGAAAATCCGGCAGAGTACCGGCTAAAAATGGAAAAAAACATTTCTTCGGAACATGTGAAAAACACTTCCAAAATTTTTAATCAATAGCCTCCATTTCATCAACAGAATATCAATATTTTTCAACAATATTTCCATTTCTCAATCATTCATGTCATATGATATTCATGTAAAAGTCATAAATAAATATTCACTTTTTCATTCACAAACATAATTTCTACTATTTACATTAATACCAAAATACATTACATAAGTCTTAATTACACATGAGAAAATAAAAGTTAATTACAAAATATCAAAATAAAACCTAGTGTCCTATCAATGCACTGATGAAAGTGAGGTGACATGGACACTATGCAGAGCTGCAGAAGATCTCACCTAGTCTGTGGTCTACTGGGCTCTCAGTCGGTCTCTCCAGAACCTACGCGTGGCAAAAGGCAACACGCTAAGCAATAATGCTTAGTGGTGCTAATAATAAAATAAAAAGAAATAACATAAAATAAATATGCAGTGCATGACCTGATGTCTTATGCAGATAATTTTTTGATCATTATTGGTAATCTTATTTATTTTGTACTTGTCATATTCATAATTTCATTAAATTTATCCACTTCCATTTTTGATTGCCCAAGTAACTTATACTGGATTACTGGACTGGATAAACGGGTAAACTGGCACTGGGTATCTAGTGCCTTGGGCCGTCACACCATCGGTCACATATGCATCTCCGGCAGGCAATGTAATAATAATAAGCTGTAATAACATTAGGCACAAGGCCAAGTATCAACACAATGCCAGAATGGCTAAAAGCCATAAGATCACAGAATGGCATAATGCCATGTGCAGTACTGTTAACTGAACCCTATTGACATGCCAACCTATCCAAACCAATCTTACTAGGTGTTCTAGGGCATGTTACACTTTTAAACTTTACAATTCTTGAAATTTAAGTTTAGGTGTTACTATTCATTTTATTAATAAACTAAAATGTTAACTTTTGCATAGACAATAGGTACATTGGTTCTAATACTCCCAACATACCATATTTTGCATTCTAAAATTGTTGGTATTGGTTGCCAATACCATTTCTAAGCTTAGTGTTAGTTATTCAAAATTCTCAAATTTCAAACCTCATATTTACTGTTACATTGGTCATTTGTACAGTAGGAATTTGGCAAAATTGTCTTCATGAAAGTTGTTCCTTATTTTGTCTAGTTACATTTCATTTTTTTGAATCACTCCATTTTGAGTTTGGTAGCTCAAGTTATGGCCTAAACACCATAACTGACCGGATTAGACAGAATCCAAAATTCTGGGCAAAACTGGTTCTGCCAGATTTGGTAACCTAAGTTTGGTTGGCAATTTGACTAGGTTATAGTCAGAATTTGGATATTTGTTCTTCATGAAAGTTGTAGGTCTATGTCTCATTCTGCTGGTAAAATTTCAGGTCAATTGGACCTTTCTACACTGAGTTATGACCAAATGAATAGACACTGTTCATTTGGTGATTTTGCCCAGGCAGAATGCAAGTCACCCGGATTAGGGCAATTTTTAAGCCAACTTGGTTTGGTTTTCTGGGTAGGGTTTCTTCACCAAAGTTGTGCCATTATGTGTCTAGTTTCATGTCTAATTAGCCTTGCATCAATTGAACCTCTACAACTCCATTTATAGCTGCCTAAACCTACTGGAGTCATGCTCAGTCCTGCAGGTCAGCCAAGGTAGCTCACCCATACACAATTGTCAAGCCTCAACTCACTTCATTTTCTCATCATACACATTCAAATGGTCACTAATTGACCATTACCAGGTTAATGAACCATCACATGAGTAAACCCTAACTAACCCTAGTTGCCTAAACCTGTAGGGTACACACACACACTTGTTTATTTCATTTTCTTACATTTCCTACACACATCATGCCATTAAACATGAATTAAACTAAAAATAGCAAGAGTATGGTCACTTATAACTTGGAGCAGAATTTTCTCCCTTCACAAACTTCTTTTTCTTAGCTTTGCTTGGCAGCCAAACACCTTGCCAAGTTGTGTAAACAAGTTTTGTTGAAGTGGACTTAAGGTTTAGGGGAGTAGAATCAAGGTTTGGGAAGAGGTGTGGAAACTTCTTCAATGGAGAAAGGGAAATGGGCAGCCGGCTGGCTGAGGAAGAATAGATGAATCTGATTGTTTTTTGTTATTTTGATCTCAATTATCCCTTTTTAATAAGTTAGCTTAATTGTGATTGGTGGGAGGGTTTAAATGACATAAGCATGAGGTAAAAATTCACATTTAACTCATTTTCTCTTCTTTTCTCCTCTACTCTTTTTCAATTTAATTTTTAGCAATATTTATTCATATTTTATGTCATAATAATTATTTACTTAACTGGACAAGTCGGCTAAAAATCATGAAGGCAAAATGACCAAAATGCCCCCCGTTTGGCTTAACAGACTAAAATTGTCTGTACTAATTGAAAAATTATTTTAAGTATTTTCTTGGCATTCTAATGCCATAGAACCCTCAATGACTCTTCTCTAGAGTCTCAAAATTTATTTTATGAATTTTTCCCCGGGTCGAGGGCTCCTAGTTGCGAGAACCGCAACTTTCCACTGGGTTACCTATCGCTAGGGGACCGGCTCATTTAACTTGGTTGTATTTTATTTCCAAATTTTTTTCTAAATTTTTCTTATTAATATTTGAGTTAATTATGGTTCTTCACTTTAGTTTAAATATTTTTCTGGACGTTCTAACTGTCCAGACCGGCACTGGTCACCGGAACAGTAGAATGTACGGAGTTGCTACAGGGAGGGTGTTACAAGTACATAATCAACACTTGATCTTAAATTGCTCCCACTGGTCCCACCAATGCTTTTGACCCCCTTGATCTTCTTGCAATCCAATTACATAGTAATCCTTGGCATACCAAGACGAATTTACAAGAATATGGACTTTAATGTCCTTAAATAAATGAAATTACAATGCAAATTATTACAATACTTATAATACATGCCACCAAAAATAAATAAATTATTTTAAAACCCAAAGAAAATAAAAAAAATAAATCTAATCACATTGGTCTTTTATTGTCCATGATCATCCATCATGTATATTACCATTTAACAATTAAATAAAATATATATACTAAAATTAAATTGAATATCTTTTATTCAACTAAAAAATTCAGATTTGAATCTCATTCAAATAAAATTAAAAATTCAGATTTGAATCTCATTCAAACAAATTTAAAAATTTAGATTTGAATCTCATTCAAATAATTGAATCAAAATTTAATTGTGTGATAAAATTCTTAATTAAACAATTTAATTAAGCATGGGCCTAATTATGGGCCTTAGATCATACAACAATTGCATGATTGAGCCCATAACCAAACGCACCATTGGAAGGCCCAAAACCTGTTAGTAGTATGCCCTAGAGCATATCATTTAGTATGTATCTTGTACATATTTTTAATAATAAAAGGCATTTCCACTTTTCCGTTTACATAATATATTTATGTGTAATAGAAAAGGTCCATTGATATTTTGTTAGAAATATTATTCTTAAGTTGTTAAGAATATGAGTGACAATATTTCTAGCACAAAGTATCATAAATAGGTTCACAATCGAGGATACTTCATAATAAGGACATGACTTATCCAGAAAGATTGTATTCATGTTTGTTCCCAAGTTATTTATATGAGATATAAATAAGATGGAATGGTGAGTCTCATGCCATATAACAAACATGATAGGCACTTATAAATGATAAGTAGGCCGAACCAGTGACACTTATGACAAGCACATGGAGTTTACTCTTGTCAATGTTTTGTCATAAATCATATCAGTGCATATAATCTTTAGACTGAGATAGCAGTTATCTTGTATATAGGTAGTTTGAGTTTGATATTACTTTCATACTTGTACTGTGTATGGGTATATGGGCATCTGTTGGCTCCTACTAGTTATATATGGAGGTAGGTGTTGATCAAGATGGAATCTGTTCCTCTAAGTAAATAGAGTTAAAATCCTATGTTCATTTAATTGTTCTTGATGTTTCAAGTTACTGGCCAAGACAGATAGATTTATTCAGAAAAGAGTTTCTGATGAGAAAAATCTTTTAATCAAGAACTAGAATTAAAAGAGAACATAATATTCATAGCAAATGGAGTTTGACATAAACCATGACTCCAGCTTGAGTTGGGATTTTGTAACAGAGAGATTCTAGTGCATGGTAACATATGATTATAGGTTCATTTAAGGTAAACCTTATTACTAATTGGGTGGCCATGGCATGCTATGCTAGGTGTTAACCATGGTCTATGAGGTTCATAAAATGATTTAGAGAAATCATTTATGGTAAGAAAGAGTTCTGATGATATTAAGAGTTGATATCATGTCTCATTGCCAATTAGTGATGAGCCTAGTAAGTCACACACATACACAAGTTATCACCTATTTAAATATGATTTAATTAATTAATTAAAGAGTTTAATTGATTAATTAAATAGATTTGGTTTGCAATAAAATTGCAAAGTCCCTAGCATGACTTGAAACCAAATCTAGATTATTGGATGTGTAGTATAAATTAAATTTATATTTAAAGTGTTTAAATATGAATTTAATTGATGAGAAATTAATTAATAGAGATTAATTAATTAATTTATATTTGATATAAATTAATTAGAAGAAGAAAATAATTATTTTGGGTTAAGAACTCAAAATTAAGACACAGGGGCATTTTGGTCATTTTGCAGTGTGACACGTGGCACCATGAGATGGTGACACATGGCATAACACATAAGCTTGCCAAATGTTTTTTTTTAATCATGTAAGATGATTAAAATCAAGATTAAATATAGGTTTGACACTTGGCACAATGTGATTGGGTCACTTAAACCTAGAGCTAATCAAAAGGTGACATGTGGCTAGGGTTTAATGTGTTAACCTAGCTATTTAAGTGTGGTTATGAAAAGAAAACATAACCAGCAGCCTCTCCTCTCATATGTCACGCCACTTTGAGCCTCTCCAGCCATTCTTCTTCATCTCTCATCAATTCAAAGAGATTAGCCATCAATCTCTTGAATTAAGAACACTAGAAATTGTTTCTAGTGTCCTGTTTGCATCTCTAATCTCTTAAAAGGCAGAACTTGAATTTCTAATTAATAGAAAAGGCTTTAGAAGCTGTTCAAGGGCTGCCATAGGTGTTCTTGGTGTGGACAAGCTAGAGGGACAACATCCGTGTCCTCAAGACGAATCTCAAAGGCGCAGACACGCCAAAGACATCAAGAGGTTAGTGTAATCGTTCTTGATTTAATCTAGGGTTCTAAAATTAATCTGATTAATTTTAAAATTTTAAATGGCAAATACAGATCCAAAAACATATTAAAAGAGTTTTAATATGTTGTTTATCATTGAAATCAAATAGATAAAAATAAATCTTGCATGGTGCTTGTGACCCTAGGTGAAAATTTTTGAATTCAATGGTATAATCTTGTGTTTTTCACGCCTGCCTTCAATTGGTATCGAGCCACTATATTTGCCATTTAGATTGTTGATTATATAATTTAATTGTGTGTTTGATCATGAGATCAAGAGATTCATTGCTGGTTGGATCATGAGATGTGGCGTCACATGGTGAAGCCACCATTGGTGGCGGCAACAATGGTTCCTTGGGTGGTTCAAGGTTTGGCTTTTAATTCTGCAATTGTTGTATGATCTAAGGCCTATTCTTTGACTAATTAAAGTGTTTAATTAGTTGTTTTAATCACACAATTAAATTATGATTCAAATCAGAATTTTAAAAATTGTTTGAATGTGATTCAAATCTGAATTTTAAAAGTTGTTTGAATGTGATTCAAATCTGAATTTTTAAAGTTGTTTGAATCATATTTAAATCTGATTTTTAAAATTGATTCAATAAAATTCAGATCTGATTTTTAAAAATATTTGAATGTGATTCAAATCTGATTTTTTAAAAATGTTTGAATGTGATTCAAATCTGAATTTTTGAAGTTGTTTGAATGTGATTCAAATCTGAATTTTTAAATTTGTTTGAATGAGATTCAAATCTGAATTTTTAAATTTATTTGAATCATATTCAAATCTGATTTTTAAGTTGAATATGAGATATTCAATTTAATTTAAGTATGTATGTTTTATTTAATTGTTAAATAGTGATATGCATGATGGATGATCATGGACTATAAAAGACCAATGTGATTGGATTTATTTCTTTTATGTTTCTTTGGGATTGTAAATTAATTAATTTATTTTAATTTATTTTGGGCATGTATTATTAAGTTTATAATATTTTTGGGTTGTAATTTCATTTATTTAAGTTCTTGTAAATTCGCTTGGTATGCCAAGGATTACTATGTAATATTGGATTGCAAGAAGTTCAAGGAGGTCAAGAGCATTGGTGGGACCAGTGGGAGGAATTCAATATCAAGTGTTGATTATGTACTCCTTCAGCAACTCTTGTAAAATGAATGAATGAAATGCACCTAGGAATGCCCTGATTCAATTCTTGGTGGCTCGAATTGAATCCCTTAGAAAGTCCATGATCATACCATATTTACTGCTTATCCATGAATGCATGAGATGTATGGGAATGTATGCAATTATATGATATATGCATGCTAAATGGATAATGTGCAAAGTGAGACCTTAATAGTAATTAGGATGGCTATAAAATCTTCCAAACAAATGATTAAGTTGGAAATGCTATAATTAAAGTAATTATAACATAAGCCCTCCATTGGGGCAATTATTTTAAGAAATTTTAAATAGTTGCATGAGATGCAATTAATTTAAGAGATTTTCTTAAGAATAATTGTTAAGCATGAGATGTTGTAAATATGTAAATGGTTTAGTGGCCAATATTGGATGTACCTGAGGACATTAAAATTATTTGCATAATTACTGGCTCAATGGGATCAACTTAACTAATGCAAGATAAGTCAATAATGGATGTACCTGAGATTTTGAGCATTAGGGGCTAGGTAAAGGATTGAACCTCACATGAGATGTGATGGGCAAAGAGTTGCTCACTTATAGTTTATTGTAATTCCAATAATGGATGTACCTGAGGATGATCAATAGAATTATAAGAATTCAATCACCCACTAGAAATCCATCCAACTAGGATTTCCGTTTTCTACTTTGGAAGTGTAGGATTCGCTAAGTTAGTGGGAGGACCAATTTGATTAAAAGACCATAATCATTTTGGTTAATTACATGATACATTTACTAATTAATCTGGTTATTTTCTCAGCTTAATTTTCTGATAAAAATGAGCACAAAACAACCACCACCATCCAATATCCTTGCAAGCATACTTGATCACAACAGGTTGACAGGACCTAATCTGTCTGATTGGCTAAGAAATTTGAAACTTGTCCTGAACCTTGAACATATAGGATATGTTCTATATTCAAATGTTCATGGTCCCTTACCTCCAGAGGCCACACAAGAGGAACATGATACTTTGGACAAGTGGAAGGAGCATGATATGAGAGCTAAGTGTTACATGCTTGCTTCCATGAGTAATGAGTTACAGAAGCAACATGAGAACATGCAGAGTGCTAGTGAGATCCTCCTTCACCTACAAGAGTTGTATGGTGAGCACAGAAGGAATGCTAGGTATGAGATATCTAAACAGTTATTCCGTATGAGGATGTCTGAGGGATGTAATGTTGGGGATCATGTCCACAAGATGATTCGGGTGATTGAGCAGCTTGGAACATCTTGACTTCAACATGGATTTCCAACTACAGACGGATTTGATCCTTCATCCTTCCCGAGTCTTTGGGAATTTTGTGACAAATTTCCATATGACTAGACAGAATGCACCTTAGCTGGTTTACTCAACATGCTGGTTATTGCCCAAAAGAATATGCCGTGCAATAAAGGAAAAGAGGTAGCTTTGGTTGCATCTTCTTCACTGGAAAGTCCAATAAGAAGAAGGGCAATAAGAAAAAGAAACCTCGATTCCCGGTCCTTCTAAGAAAATAGCTAAACAGAAAGGAAGACTAAAGTCGATGAAGGCAAAGGAAAGTGTTTCCACCGCCAACAGAAAGTGTTTCCATTGCCAATAGGAAAGTGTTTCCATTGCCGAAGAAAGTGTTTCCACCGCCGCAGTATAGCAATCTAAAAGAATACAATGCCATGGTGAAAACCAACTCAAGTTCAAAATATATTTGGCACTTAAGGTTATGTCATGTTGCGGAAGATAGGATTGCAAAATTGGAGAAAATGGGGATTCTATCCTCATTGGGCTCGAGCCTACTCCAACTTGTGAATCTTGCCTTGTGGTAAAATGACTAGATCACCCTTTGTTGGACAGGCTAAGAGTGAAAATATTTTGGAGCTAATACATAGTGATGTATGTGGTCCATTTAAAGAAATGGCTAGAGGGCTTTCATTATTTTATTACCTTTTTGATGATAAATCAAGGTTTGGGTATTTGTATTTGATGAAATACAAACATGAATCTTTTGAAAAGTTCAATTAATTTAAATATGAGGTTGAAATTAAAACAGGAACGAGTATTAAAGGTCTTCGATCAGATCGTGGAGGTGAATATTTGAGTACTGAATTTGATGAATACTTGAGAGAGCATGGCATTATTTCTCAGCTGACTCCTCCAGGAAAGCCACAAATGAATGGTGTATCTGAAGGAGAAATCGTACCTATTGGATATGGTACGCAGTATGATGAGCTATACCGATATGCCAATCTCCTTTTGGGGATTTGCATTAGAATCAGCTTTATATATTCTGAATAGGATTCCTTCAAAATCAGTTTCTTCCACACTTTATGAGATATGGCATGGAAGAAAACCAAGTCTTAAGCATGTTAAGATTTGGGGTTGTCCAGCTTATATCAAAAAGTCAACACCGATAAATTGGAGACCGACGTAAAAGGTCGATTTGTTGGATATCCAAAAGATAGTTTTGGATATTATTTTTATTTGCCTATTTCACAAAGGTTGTGATAAGTAGAGATGCCACATTTCTTGAACAACGGTTTGTTCAAGAAGGAGGCAAAGGAAGGCAAATAGAGTTAGAATTGGAGAATTTCGACCAACCAATGCATCGATGGATATAGATCCATCTAGTCAACCTATACCCATTGATGAAACATCTACAAATTGTTCCTCGTAGAACAACTGTGGTATCTCACCCACCAGTGAGATATGGTTTTCTTCATGAAGAAGAACAAGAGTTGTCTACTCATGAAGAAGTAGATCATGGAGATGATCCACTTACCTATGAAGAAGCTATATCGATATAGACTCTTCAAAATGGATTGATGCTATGAAATCCGAGATTGATTCCATGTATAAGAATCAAGTTTGGGATCTTGTTGACCCACCAAGGTATTGTACCTATAGGGAACAAATGGGTTTTCAAGAAGAAAATTGGTTACGATGGAAAGGTAGAGACCTATAAGGCAAGGCTAGTAGCGAAAGGGTTTCGCCAAAGGCAAGGAATAGACTATGAGGAGACTTTCTACTTTGTTGCCATGCTTAAATCAATTAGGATTTTACTAGCAATAGCTGCATACTATGATTATGAGATTTGGCGGATGGATGTCAAAAGCCTTTTCTCAATGGATACATTGAAGAAAACATTTTCATGGAACAACCTAAGGGATTTGAATCCCAAGATGGTTCCAAGGTATGCAAGCTAAAGCGATCCATTTATGGGTTGAAACAAGCTTCGAGGAGTTGGAACATCCGCTTTGATGAAGCCATTAAATCTTTTGGTTTTATCAAAAATGAGGATGAGCCATGTGTATATAAGAAGGTTAGTGACAGTGCTATCACTTTCCTTGTCTTATATGTGGATGACATACTATTGATGGGTAATGATACATGTATGTTAACGACTATAAAGGTATGGTTGTCAAATACATTCTCCATGAAAGACTTAGGGGAGGCAACCTATATTCTTGGGATTCGCATCTATAGAGATAGAGCGAAAAGAATAATTGGTTTATCCCAAAGTCTATACTTGGAAAAGGTGTTAAAGAGGTTTAACATGCTTGATTCCAAGAGAGGATTGTTACCAAGTGAGACATGGTATCCACCTTTCTAAAGAGATGTCTCCAAAGACACCAAGAAAGAGATAAGATGGCCAGATTCCATATGCTTCGCTATTGGAAGTTTAATGTATGCAATGTTGTGTACTAGGCCTGGATATCGCATATGTCGTTAGTTTGACTAGCGGTATCAATCCAATCCAGTTTGGAACATCGATAGTCGCCAAGAATATCCTTAAGTACTTGAGAAGAACTAAGGATTTATTCTTGATTTATGGAGGTGGAGACTTGCAATTGGATGGTTATATCGATTACGATTTCCAATCGATATCGATGATAGAAAGTCTACCTGGATATGTGTTCATTTGTGATGGAGGTGCATCGGTTGGAAGAGTTCCAAACAGAGCACGATCGCAGATTCCACTACGTAGGTCGAGTATATTGTCGCATCGATGTCGCAAAAGAAGTCGCTTGGATAAAGAAGTTCGTGATGTAACTTACAGAGTTCCTTCCATTGAGTCGCCAGCCTACTACACCGTGACAATAATGGAGCAGCCATACAAAGCTAAGGAACTAAGGTCTCACCCAAAATCCAAACACATAGAAAGGCGCTACCACATTATCAGAGAAATAGTTGGGCGAGGCGATGTAGCCATGCAGAAAATAGCATCAGCTGAAAATCCAGCTGATCCATTCACTAAGCCTATGTCACAGATTCAGTTAGACTGACATCTTGAGAAGATGGGTCTAAGATATTGTAATGAATGGCTCTAGTGCTAGTGGGAGATTGTTAGTAGTATGCCCTAGAGCATATCATTTAGTATGTATCTTGTACATATTTTTAATAATAAAAGGCATTTCCACTTTTCCGTTTACATAATATATTTATGTGTAATAGAAAAGGTCCATTGATATTTTGTTAGAAATATTATTCTTAAGTTGTTAAGAATATGAGTGACAATATTTCTAGCACAAAGTATCATAAATAGGTTCACAATCGAGGATACTTCATAATAAGGACATGACTTATCCAGAAAGATTGTATTCATGTTTGTTCCCAAGTTATTTATATGAGATATAAATAAGATGGAATGGTGAGTCTCATGCCATATAACAAACATGATAGGCACTTATAAATGATAAGTAGGCCGAACTGGTGACACTTATGACAAGCACATGGAGTTTACTCTTGTCAATGTTTTGTCATAAATCATATCGGCATATAATCTTTAGACTGAGATAGCACAGTTATCTTGTATATAGGTAGTTTGAGTTTGATATCGCTTTCATACTTGTACGTGTATGGGTATATGGGCATCTGTTGGCTCCTACTAGTTATATATGGAGGTAGGTGTTGATCAAGATGGAATCTGTTCCTCTAAGTCAATAGAGTTAAAATCCTATGTTCATTTAATTGTTCTTGATGTTTCAAGTTCCTGGCCAGGACAGATAGATTTATTCGTAAAAGAGTTTCGATGAGAAAATCTTTTAATCAAGAACTAGAATTAAAATAGAACATAATATTCATATCAAATGGAGTTTGACATAAACCATGACTCCAAATTGAGTTGGGATTTTGTAAAGAGATTCTAGTGCATGGTAACATATGATTATAGGTTCATTTAAGGTAAACCTTATTACTAATTGGGTGGCAATGTCATGCTATGCTAGTTGTTAACCATGGTCTATGAGGTTCATAAAATGATTTAGAGAAATCATTAATGGTAAGAAAGAGTTCGATGATATTAAGAGTTGATATCATGTCTCATTGCCAATTAGTGATGAGCCTAGTAAGTCACACACATACACAAGTTATCACCTATTTAAATATGATTTAATTAATTAATTAAAGAGTTTAATTGATTAATTAAATAGATTTGGTTTGTAATAAAATTGCAAAGTCCCTAGCATGACTTGAAACCAAATCTAGATTATTGGATGTGTAGTATAAATTAAATTTATATTTAAAGTGTTTAAATATGAATTTAATTGATGAGAAATTAATTAATAGAGATTAATTAATTAATTTATATTTGATATAAATTAATTAGAAGAAGAAAATAATTATTTTGGGTTAAGAACTCAAAATTAAGACACATGGGCATTTTGGTCATTTTGCAGTGTGACACGTGGCACCATGAGATGGTGACACATGGCATAACACATAAGCTTGCCAAATGTTTTTTTAATCATGTAAGATGATTAAAATCAAGATTAAATATAGGTTTGACACTTGGCACAATGTGATTGGGTCACTTAAACCTAGAGCTAATCAAAAGGTGACATGTGGCTAGGGTTTAATGTGTTAACCTAGCTATTTAAGTGTGGTTATGAAAAGAAAACATAACCAGCAGCCTCTCCTCTCATATGTCACGCCACTTTGAGCCTCTCCAGCCATTCTTCTTCATCTCTCATCAATTCAAAGAGATTAGCCATCAATCTCTTGAATTAAGAACACTAGAAATTGTTTCTAGTGTCTGCTTGCATCTCTAATCTCTTAAAAGGCGTAACTTGAATTTCTAATTAATAGAAAAGGCTTTAGAAGCTGTTCAAGGGCTGCCATAGGTGTTCTTGGTGTGGACAAGCTAGAGGGACAACATCTGGTGTCCTGAAGACGAATCTCAAAGGCGCAGACACGCTGCAGCACATCAAGAGGTTAGTGTAATCGTTCTTGATTTAATCTAGGGTTCTAAAATTAATCTGATTAATTTTAAAATTTTAAATGGCAAATACAGATCCAAAAACATATTAAAAGAGTTTTAATATGTTGTTTATCATTGAAATCAAATAGATAAAAATAAATCTTGCATGGTGCTTGTGACCCTAGGTGAAAATTTTTGAATTCAATGGTATAATCTTGTGTTTTTCACGCTTCCGTTCCTTCAAAACCATGCGCACCCATGGTGCATACACACATGCCACCACCTATGTTGGTTCAACCAATAATGAATCAATCAACTTTTGATCAAATCACACAATTAAATCTCATATTAAACAATCTAAATGGAAAATATAATGGCTCTGATACCAATTGAAGGAGCGGAAGCATGTAAATGGTTAGATTAGAGCATTGAATTTCAAAAATTTCTTTTAGGGTTTCATACATCATGCCACATCCATTATGTGCCTAATTGATTTCAATGCTCAATTGTATATTAAAACACTTTTAATATATACTAGGATCTATATTTGCCATTTAAGATTTTTTGAATTAACAAATTAATTCAATTGAACCCTAGTTTGAAAGAAGAATATGTGCACTAACCTTTTGATGCACTAGTGATATAATTACCACCTTTACGAAGCACCTAGGACCCCAAATGTTATCCCTCTAGCTTGTCCACACCAAGATCACCAATGGACAGCCCCCAATCTTGCTTCTCAAGCATTGCCAACCAATTATAAATTGGGTTTTTGCCTTTAGAGAGGTTGTAAATTTGTATAGGACACTAGAAACAATTCCTAGCAATTTTAATTCAAAGGAATTTGAGCAATTCTCTTTGAATTGATAAGAAAAGAAGAAGAGGAGAGGGAGTGATAAAGGTGGCGGCACCTTTGCGACAAAGAAGAGTGAGTTGTTTCTTCTTTTCTTTTCCCTTTAATAATTAGGTCATCACTTAAACCTATTGCCACATGTCATTACCACATTGCATCTTATTTTTAATTGACTTAATCACATTAAGCCAAGTGTCAAAGCTAGATTTAATCTTGACTTTGATCACCTTACATGATAGGAAGACAAATGGCAAACTTATATGATGCTATATGTCACCATCTCATGGTGCCGCATATCACTCTGTGAAATGACCAAATTACCCTTATGTTGTAATTTTGAGTTCTCAACCCAAAATTATTATTTCTCTTCTTCTAATCAATTTATATCAAATATAAATCAATTAATTAATCTCCATTAATTAATTTCTCATAATTAGATTCATATTTAAACACTTTAAATATAAATTTAACTTATACTATGCATCCAATAACCCAGATTTGGTTCCCAGCCATGCTAGGGACCTTGCAATCTTATTACAAATCAAACCTATTTAATTAATCAATTAAACTCATTAATTAGTCAATTAAATCACATTTTACTTGGTGATTAACTTGTGTATATGTGTGACTTACTAGGCTCATCACTAATTGGCAATGAGATATGATATTAACTCTTAAATCATCATAACTCTTTCTTACAATAAATGATTTCTCTAAATCATTTTAGGCATCTCATAGACCATGATTGACACCTAGTATAGCATGTCATGGCCACCCAATCAGTAATAAGGAATACCTTAAATGAATCTATAATCATATGTTACCGTGCACTAAAATCTCTCTATTATAAAATCCCAATTCGAGCTAGAGTCTTGATTTATGTCAAACCCCATTTGCTATGAATGTTATGTTCTCTTTTAATTCCAGTTCTTAATTAATTAGATTTTCTTGTCAGAAACTCTTTTCTGACTAAATCTGTTTATCCTGGCTAGGAACTTGAAACATCAAGAACAATTAAATGAACATAGGATTTTATCCTTATTTACTTAGGGTAACAGATTCTATCTTGATCAACACCTACCTCCATATATAACTAGTAGGAGCCAACACATGCCCATATACCTATACATAGTACAAGTATGAAAGTAGTATCAAACTCAAACTACCTATATACAAGATAACTGTGTTATCTCAGGTCTAAAGATTATATGCATTGATATGATATATGACAACGCATTGACAAGAGTAAACTCCATGTGCTTGTCATATGCGTCACTGGTTCGGCCTACTTATCATGTATAAATTCCTATCATGTTTAAGTTCCTATCATGTTTATTATATGGCATGAGACTCACCATTCCATCTTATTTATATCTCATATAAATACCTTGGGAACAAACATGAATATAATCTTTTTGGATAAGTCATATCCTGTGTGAAGTATCCTCAATTGTTAACCAATTTATGATACTTTGTGCTAGAAATACTGTCACTCATATTCTTAAAACTTAAGAATAGAATTTCTAACAAAATATCGTTGGACCTTTTCTATTACACATAAATACATTATGTAAATGGAAAAGTGAAATTTCATTTTATTAATAAAATATGTACAAGATACATACAAAATGATATGCTCTAGGGCATACTACTAACAATATCATGCTCCTTCCACTTGTCCAAAGTGTCTAGTTCCTCTTGAGTGGCCTTTGGAGATAAGGGACCAAGAACCTATGTGTCTAAAACATATCCAATATGTTTTAGGTTCAAGATAAGTTTTAAATTTCTAAGCTAATCAGAAAAATTAGGTCTCATCAACCTATTGTGATCAAGTATGCTTGCAAGGATATTGGATGCTGATGCTTATTGTGTGCTCATTATTATCAGAAAAATTAACTACAGAAAATAACTAGATTAATTAGTAAATGTATCAAGTAATTAAACAAAATGATTATGGTCTTTTAATCCAATTGGTCCTCCCACTAACTTGGCAAATCGTACACTTCCAAAGTAAGAAACGGAAATCCTAGTTGGATGGATTTCTAGTGGGTGATTGAATTCTTATAGTCTTATGGATCATCCTCAGGCACATCCATTATTGGAATTACAATAAACTATAAGTGAGCAACTCCTTACCCATCACATCTCATGTGAGGTTCAATCATTTATTTAGCCCTTAATGCTCAAAATCTCAGGCACATCCATTATTGATTTATCTTGCATTAGTTAAGTTGATCCTATTGAGCCAGTAAACATGCAAATAATTTTAATGTCCTCAGCACATCCATTATTGGCCACCAACTATTTATATATTTACAACATCTTATACTTAACAATTATTCTTAAGAAAATCTCTTAAATAAATGCATCACATGCAAGTATTTAAATTTTCTTAAAATAATTGCCTCAATGGAGGGCCATAATATAATTACTTTAATTATACAATTTCCAACTTAATCATTTGTTTGGAAGATTTTGTGGTCGACTTAATTACTATTATGGTCTCACTTTGCACATTATCTGTAACACCCGTCACCCGACTACAGTGTAGCCGAGCAAAGTGTACTACATTCAGTGCCAGAGCACCCTATCTTATCTTACTTTATTATTTTAAATTTTGAATTCGTTTAATTTAATATCAATTATTTTTCTATGGAGAAACTAGCTGAGTTTCCCCTATTTTATTTCTATTTACCACATTTCATTATTCACCTACTTGAAAATTCAATAATATTTTCAAAATAAAATCTTATCCATACTAATAATAATTATCTCATCAATTCGAATATCCTTTATATAATTCAATTTCATATTCATTTCCATTCATTCTCCACTCATATATGATAATTTTCAATCATCATTAATTTACATGATATAGAATTTAATTACATATGAAATAATCAATTTATAAATTTACATCACATTAATATTACTTACAAATTCTTAATTTACATTACAACATATGAATTACAACATACGAAATATTTATAACATACAAAATACATAAAGTGATATACATGGGACCTAACTACATGCATTGTTGAGGAGGTGACAATCTTTGACACTCTGTAGATCTGGACTCCCAAAATTCCCAGTCAAACGTCCATTGGGTTCTAGCTTCAGTACCTGCACGAAGGAAACAATTCCATCGCCCTAAGCATTACTGCTTAGTGGTGCAATAATATAACAAGGAAATAATAAACAAATAAAGATAGAAATAAAGTTCGGATAATTAAGATTTATTTATACTTCACATGCGGTTTCTAAAATTTAATATGTTTTATCCTAATTTAGTCTTCTTTGGAAGTGTTTATTTCGCCAATGTACAGTAATAATGAATAAAGAAAAAATGATCTAAAAATAATAAATTTATGCTTATATTATTATATAAGTCACATTTGCAATATTTATTTATGTTATAATTTTCTTTGCTAATCTTTTAGCATTTTTTCAATACTTGCTAGGTTGTCTCAGATTATCTCATAATAAGTAAATTTTAATATCGATCTAGTTCAATTTGATTCTTTCTGATAATTAACTATTCTAATTTATTTTAGGTCATCTTACTCATTTATTTTATTTAATTTCTAATATTTTTAATTGCTAATATTCTTAACTTATTTCAATAAATTTCACTGCCCAAGTAACCTATAACAGGCTGACTAAAATGGATAACGGGTCGTTGGCACTAAACACCACGGTGCCTCAGGCCGTCATACCATGGGACGCGGAACATCAACCACGTATGCAGTCAGTATGGGTAAAAAGCCATGATAACACATAATCGGGCATAAAAGCCATGAATGCAGGCATAAAGCCATGAATGCGAGCATAAAGCCATGAATACAGGCATAAAACCTTTCGCAGTACTGCTAAACAATACCCTATTGGCATGCCAATCTATCCAATTGGACACACATGTCTAGGCAATACATGGGCACATAATATCATTAAATATTAATATGTTGTGTTTTATGACTTTATTATTTCATGTCAAATTCCATAATTTATACATTCATCATAATATTCATACATTCCTTACATCATTCATATTGATCACAATTCACATTCAAAACAACTTTCCTTTCTCTCTTGATGGGAACCTAAATCCCAAATGACACTTTTATCACATTTATTCATTCAACAATCTATTCATGCAAAGTACATTCCATACTTCAATTTGTATTGCTAATATATTATGAACTCCATTGGTGTTGGGAGTATAAGTCTCAACAATCCATCTAGGTTAATTTCATTTCATATTCAAGTGGTATCACTCATATTTTATTAGACCTACTAATAATGGGAATACAAATCTTAATTATATATTCACATAACTTAAATATTCATTAAGTCATTTAGGTAAATTACTATTTCTATTCCAAGTAATCCATGAACATTTTATGGATTCCAAATTTCATACCTTAATTTCCTCTACAAATTTAGTTCTTACACTTTGTGTCTTTGTACTACTATTTACATTACTATTCACTCAAATTGTTGACTTTTTAATGCATAATAAATTTATTGAACCTAAGTTCACCAAGATACCACATTTTGCATTCTAAAGTTGTTGGTATTGGTTGCCAATACCATTTCAATGCTTAGTGTTGGTTACTTTACAATTTTCAGATTTCAAGCACTAAGTTTATTGTTCCATTAGTCATTTGTACAGTAGGAATTTGGCAACATTGTCTTCATGAAAGTTGTTTCTTATTGTGTCTAGTTACATTTCTTTTTTTTTTAATCACTCCATTTGGAGTTTTGTAGCTCAAGTTATAGTCATTTTACCATAACTGGCCGAATTGACTTGTACCCAGAATTTCTGGGCAATTTGGTTCTATCAGATTTGGTGACCCAAGTTTGGTTGGCAATTTGATTAGGTTATGATCAGAATTTGGATGTGTTCCCCATGAAAGTTGTAGGTCTATGTCTCAGCTTTCTGCTAGTAAAATTTTAGGCCAATTGGACCTTTCTACACTGAGTTATGACCAAATGAATAAACACTTTTCATTTGGTCATTTTGCCCAGGTAGAATGTAAGTCACCCGGATTAGGGTAATTTTTAGATCAACTTGGTTTGGTTTTCTGGGCAGGGTTTCTTCACCAAAGTTGTGCCATTATGTGTCTAGTTTCATGTCCAATTGGCCTTGCACTAATTGAACCTATACAGCTCCATTTATGGCTGCCCAAATCTACTAGACTCACAACTAGTCCTGCAGGTCACCAAGGGCAGCATGCCTTGTTCAACTCCAACATCCTTACTCACTTCAATTCCTCCTCACACATATTCAAATGGTCACTAATTGACCATTACAAGGTTAACGTACCATTACATAAGTAACACTCTAATTTTTCACAAACCCTAATTTCCAAAGTGTCCATTCATGCACGTACATCAATTAAACATACTAATTCATTATCACTCTACATATACACTTTAAACACCACCTCTAATCCACTTTAATCCATCAAAATAATCAGAACTACTTCCCCCCATAAAGCTGTGAAAAATTTTAGTTGGTCCATACATGGAGATTTACTTTTAATTTCATGAATTTCTTACTAATTCCATACACTTAACTTCAAATTTAGAAGGGAAAATGGATAGATATAGCACTAACCTCTTTGAGCAGAATTTTTCCCAAGCTTAAACTTCACTTTTCTTGATTTTCTTGGCTACCATACACCTTCCCAAGAGGTAGGGACAATTTTTAGTGAAAAGAACTTAGGGTTTAGTGGTGAAAAATCAAGGTTTGGAAAAGAGAGAGATGAAAGCTTCTTCAATGGAGGTGAGGAAAGGGAGGCTGCTAGGAAATTGAAGAAGAAAATCTGATTTCTTTTTATTTTTATCCCTATTTATTTAGTTTTTATCCTCTTTAAATGTTTGTCAAGTTATGATTGGGTGGAGAGTGTTTAATGACATCATATGATGTCCTAATTCCTAATTTCTTTTATTTTTCTTTCCTTTTCTTTTCTACTAATTTCCAATTCAATTTTTAGCAATATTTATTTATATTTTATGTCATAATAATTATTTACTCAATTGGACAAGTCGGCCAAAAATCATCTTTGAAGGCGAAATGACCAAAATGCCCTCCATTTGGCTTAACAGACTAAAATTGTCTGTACTGATCTAAAAATTTTTCTAAGTCTTTTCTTGGCATTCTAATGCTATAGAAGCCTCAATGACTCTTCTCTGGAGTCTCAAAAATTATTTTATGAATTTTCTCTTGGGTTTAGGGCTCCTAGTTGTAAGGACCGCAACTTCCCACTAGGTTACCCATCGCTAGGGCACCGGCTCATTTAACTCGGTTGTATTTCATTTCTAAAATTTTTTCTAAATTTTTTTTATTAATATTTGAGTTAATTATGGTTCCTCACTTTTGTTTAAGTATTTTTCCAGACGTTCTAGTTGTCCAGACCGACACCGGTCACCGGAACAATAGAATGTGCGGAATTGTTATAATGAGGGTGTTACATTATCCAATTGGCATGCATATATCATATGCTTGCATACATTCACATACATCTCTTGCTTACATGGATAAACAAATAATATGCTATGATCATGGACTTTCTAAGGGATTTAATTCTGAGCCACCAAGAATTGAATCAGGGCATTCTTAGGTGTATTTCATTCATTCATTTTACAAGAGTTGCTGAAGGAGTACATAATCAACCCTTGATCTTGATTTCCTCCCACTGGTCCCACAAATATTCTTGACCTCCTTGATCTTCTTGCAATCCAATTACATTATAATCCTTATCATACCATGTCACACCCTACTCCCCTGTAAGATGTAACATGATCCAATAGTACACCTAATGAATTATCGTACTTCGCCTACCGATAATCCATTAAATATACTACAAGGGATTTTAAAACAATTTTCATGAAATTTAAATCATCAATTAAAATCTAATCTTATAAAATTTTTTTTTCTTCAAAATTTCGGCAAAGTGCCAGTTGTATTTTCAGAAAACAATTCTTCAAAACCTGCAAAGAACACGCTCCCAATATGTTTTCTCAAATACAACTTCAATAACTTCATTTGCACTCATAATTCAAATCTCAATAATCAAATCAATCTCCTCATAAAAGAAACATTTCATTGATTACAAGACTCAAAATTAATATTACAAAACTATTCAGATAAATGAAATCCCAGATTTACATTTACAAAAATTTTCATATAATTACATACCAAAATATTTTACAAGAGTTTTTATACAACTGCTCAAATAATTTACATACATATTATTACATGCATACATCAAAACCTATGTACATGGGTATACCTATGATATACCTGGAGCTGATCTGAATGTGTCTTCAAAGGAACTTACTCACTGCTCTGTGCTCTTCTTACCTGCGACAGCATACAAAGCTATCGCTGAGTGGTGAACTCAGTGGTACACAACTATAATTTAAAACATAATACAATATACATTGACAAATTTTACAGTAAATAATTTGGAAATCTGAATACTCATCAAATTCCAAAACTCAAAATATTCATTGCCAATAATGTAAATCATTTGAATAAAATGACTTTGATTACGAAATTCAATTTATCAAATCATGACTAACCATTTAAGGTAGTTCCAACAAAATCAATTATACATAAATCATAACTGAAATCACAATACTTTACTGTTCAAAAACATTCTGTCTCTCAAAAACCATGCTGTATCTCAAAACCATGCTGTATCTTAAAAATCATTCTTTATCTCAAAAATCATTCTTTATCTCACTAACTATGCAAGACTAATCCGAAAGGGCCATATTCGATGTGATTCTAACTCCCTATGGTCGGGGAGGTCGAATCAGATTCTAACTCCCTATGGTCGGGGAGGTCAAATCATCGTGCACAGTACACATCACAATAATGAATCTTCCGCAAGGGCCAGAACGATAAAATAAACTTAGATCTAACCTCAAATCAGAGGAAAATCTAAGCCTGTGCATGTACCATGATAATCAAAACACAACTAACTCTATTGTCTTCTCAACAAATGAGAGAGACGGGTAATAACCTAGTCAAGCATCTATAGTGAGATATAAAACAATATCACAATCCTTTAAGTGAGCATAAATCACAATATAATTCGATTCAAAGTCAATTCCAATATCCAATAATTTTTTATGCTCATCACAATTCAAATCATAAATTTGCATTTTTCCATGAAAATTACCATCACAATTCAAAATATGTTCTATCACAATTTTCCAAAAATAATTTATTCAATCCATAAGAATGCTTAATACTTGTGGAAATACCATTTCACAAAGCTAAATTCATACATACTATAATAATTTCAATAATCATTGAATTAAGTCCAATGCTTTTTAAACATAATACATAAGAAAATATGTCATTTAATCATATGAAATATTCAAAACAAAATCAGTTAAAAACTAGCTGTGCACAAACCTCTGATAATTGTCTCCTGGCCTTAACTCAGTGTTTCCTTCCCTTTCCCTGAGTCTTTGCTAACTGAGAAACACAATTTGAAGTGTTTCAGTACTTAATTAAACTGTCTCTAATAATAATGCTTGATAAGCAATTCACTGAATTCTATTATTTGCTTAGTCAACCTAATATGTCGACCCTTGATGCATTCTAGGTAAATTAGGTTTTAATGTTACTAATATGTCACATTCAATTGTCTTTTAGGGTTGGTACATGTTACCAAATTCATTTCCATGTATATTGCGTTTTATTGCTATTTGTCGGATTTCGGGATACTAGTTTGACCTAGCCGGACAACCTAGTTCCCTCTATTTTTGGGTTTCGGTCAAAACTACAAACTTGTAGATCTATGTCATATTGCACGCGGGGCAAAATTTCAGGTCATTCTGAGTTATGTGGACCAAATTATGGTCATTTTACTATTGCTGGTCAAAATGCATCAAAATTGGTCACTTTAGGTCATTTTAGGTTCGGCCAGTTTTTGGACCCGAATTTGTGAAAGCTGTTTGACTTGCTTATGGTCATTTCTGGGCTTTGATGTCTTCATAAGACTTGTATATATAGGTCTTAACTATTCATGGTCAAAATTTCAGGTCAATTGGACCTGTTTTGAGTGAGTTATGGCAAAAAAACTAACTGCTGCCCAAATGGTCAATTTTCAGGCCTTAATTGCACTAATCCGGATTTGGTCACTTTTCAAGTTACCTTACAAGCAGAATTTTGGTAAGCTTCCTTCATGAAAGTTGGCACATTTTGTGCCTAGTTTCACCTTCAATTGGTCTCATACCAATTGGAGTCACCGATTGTCATTTAAGGTTCAATTTACCTACTGCCTTCACAACACAGAATCTGCACACACATAACACTTCCAAATGACATTTCTCCTCCTTCCCAAAACTACCAATATACATTCATAACTTTTCTATATCATTCATCAAATCTAAAAAATGTCCATTTGGACATAATATACAAGTCTTCAAAATACAATATAAAACCTTAGTTTCAAAAGTCAAATCAACATCTTACACATGAAATTACTTAGCTAATACATATACTTCAATTTGCAACATACAATACACTTTCACTAATCCAATCAATACCATAATTTACCAATTAATTTCATGAAACTATCAACCTTCTAAGCTCATGAAGGCTGCCAGAATTTTTCACTTGTCCAAGGTCTTCCAAAATTACTCAAATCCTACCTCAAAACATCAACATTTAACATACTCATGAAACAATCTTTTTAATTCACGCAATACCTTAATTTACATCACAAAACACTTCTTTTACCCATGAATAAATCAAAGTCTAAATTCTTCCTTGGCTGCCAAAAATTGTACACATCAATAACCCATTAAAATCTTCCAATTTCTTCACCATTCAACTCATTTCAACCTTAGTATAAAGTTTAATCAAGTGAAGTAAGGAAAACTAGCACTAACCTTTTGTGTAGCTTGATCAAAACTCACCAATCTTGCTTCCTTTTGCTGCCTAAATACTGCCCAAGCTATGTAGAGTAACTTTAATGAAGAACAAGTGAAGAAATTATGGCTTGAAATGGTGGATTAGAGTTCATGCATGGTGGGTGGCCATAGAGTCTTAAGGAGAGAAAATCAAGTTCGGCAATGTTGCTTGGAATGAAGAAATGAGGTGGTTTTGGTAATGAAATCTGTCCACTTAGGTATTTATACACTCCATTAATTGAGATTAATAAATGTAATATGTGCCACTAACATTCCACTAACTTTAGGTTAACATTATAATAATTAAACTTATGAATATCTTAATTATTTACCCATAATTCCTTTAATTGCATTATGTGTAAAATTTCTTATTTTCATGACATTTTCAAAATTGTTATATCACTTATTTTTAATGGACATTTAGGTCAAAAGGCAACTCTAGGTGTCAAATGACCAAAATACCCTACTTCAGGTTATATTCCCGATTTTTCGGTAACACCGGATTTTGTCCATTTTTCGATTTCTCACTTTTCTTTGTACTAATTAATTAATTTTTGTTTGATATTTCTAATGGAATTTATACTTCAATAGACATTTATTTAAGTTCTAAAAATATTTTCCAGGGTTCCCCGCAGTCCAGGGCTAGTCAACGGTCCACGCCGTGACTTCCTGGTGCGGTCACCCATCGCTAGGGTTCTCGGCTCGCTTAACTTGGTTACATTTCTTTGCTATTATTTTTCCTTTGTTTTTCTTGTATTTTCTTTTCTTGTATTTCATTTTTTTATGTCTCTTCACTCATACCAAAGTGTAGTTCTAGGCATCCTAGTTGTCCGGACAACACTGGTCACCGGAACAGTAGAACGCACTACCGACCATAGGGGCGTTACAATTCTCCCCCCCTTAAATAAATTTCATCTTGAAATTTTACCTGGCATTAGTCTCAGAACAGCTGTGGGTGCTGTCTCCTCATATCCTCTTCACGTTCCCAAGTAGCTTCCTAGCCTAAATGATGGTACCACAGCACTTTAACCAGGTGTATCTGTTTGTTCCTCAGCTGCTTCACCTCATATGCCAGAATTTCTATGGGTTCTTCATCATATGAGAGGTCTGGATTTACCTCAATCTCTTCAACTGATAGTACATGAGATGGGTCTAATCTATACCTCCTTAACATGGACACATGGAAGACACTATGTATCCTTGCTAACTCTGGAGGTAATGCTAATCGATATGCCAAAGGACCCACTCTTTCCAGAACCTCATATGTTCCGATGAAACGAGGACTCAGTTTCCCCTTTCTGTCAAATCTCATAATCCTCTTCCAAGGAGAAACTTTGAGGAGTACCTTATTACCCACTGCATTTCAATATCTCTTTTCTTCAGATCAACATAGGACTTCTGATGGTCTGATACAGCCTTGAGTCTACCTCTGATCAATTTGATCTTTTCCTATGTCTGTTGAACAATTTCTGGCCCAATCATCTTCCTTTCACCTACTTCATCACAACATAGGGGAGTTTTGCACTTCCTGCCATACAAAGCTTCATATGGAGGCATCCCAATGCTTGATTGGTAGCTGTTGTTATAAGCAAACTCAATCAAAGGCAAGTGTGTATCCCAACTACCTTCAAACTCAATCACACAAGCCCGTAGCATATCCTCTAATACTTGAATTACCCTCTCAGACTGGCCATCTGTCTGTGGGTGGAATGCTGTGCTGAAGTTCAATCTAGTTCCTAGGGCTCTCTGAAGACTACCCCAGAATCTATAAGTGAACCTAGGATCTCTGCCTGATACAATCAATACTAGCACTCCATGCAGTTTTACAATCTCATTTATGTACAATTTGGCCAATCTTCCCAGGCTATAGTCCATCCGGACTAGCAAAAAGTAAGCAGACTTGGTTAGTTTATCAACTGTAACCCATACTGCATCATGACTATTCTGTGCCCTCGGAAGTCTCATCACAAAATCCATAGTTATCCGTTCTCTTACTATGTTTCATAGGGTGCTATTTGTATGCTAGCTCGACACTTATTATTATATACAAATTCTGTTAATGAGAGGTATCTGTCCCATCTCCCACGGATTCAAGGACAGAAGTTCTCAGTATTTTCTCGAGGGTTTATTATATTTTACAGGTTATTATTATCATTTCATTTCATTATTTATAGAAACTCAATGAGTTTCAGAATTTACCTGAATCACTCATTTCAATTGTCCATCCATCTGAGGATGATAAGTTGTACTGATATCTCTAAGCTTATAGCAATTACTGTGGTAGAGGTAGTTCACATTAATGTAATTGATTCACTAACTCTAGCTACCTTACAAGTGTAGTCGTTTGATAGGCTAGTTCTAAAGTTTTAAATTTCTAACTAAAATTTTCACATTTATTTCCAGTAATAGTACTCTATTCGGGTGCAACTGTATCAATTTATAAATCACTTACAAATATTCTTAATTTATTGTACCACGAGGAAGCACGTAGCTCTACACAATAATCCCATGTCGGTACTGTAATCTGCAGCTTACAATACAAACATCGAGAACATTACATAATCACTACGTTATAACCTCATGAACTAGGTTTTCTAACATCTTATCTTTCTCGAATCCACTAATATCCTAAACCGATTCTGATTACAATATCCATTAATAATTACTAACAGTAACATCTTTGCCCTCATCTAGAGCAATTCTATTACTGTAAGTTACTTTTAGGTCCTCTTGCCTTACATTGAGTAGGCTCGCTAATTAGCTTTATAATTTATGGTATGTTAGAAAATACTTTTAGCTAACAATTCTTCCAAAATTAATGTCAATCATACTTGTTATTATAGTTTTGATCCTAAAAGACTAGTCACTAACGCATCAAAATTTATTCCCCTGTAAAGGAATAGCAACAAAATATAGAATTCTAACACTAACATATAAATAAGTAGTGCTGGGATCAAATAATAACTCATTGTTTCCTTCAAAAATTAAGAACTTACCAGCAGCTACATCTGAAGTTTCTACTCTTTCTCCTTGGCGCATAGTGGACGCTCTGACTGGTGCGCTACTATATTCGGGTTGATTCGCTGTGTTATTGTTAGTAGTATGCCCTAGAGCATATCATTTAGTATGTATCTTGTACATAATTTTATTAATAAAAGGCATTTCCACTTTTCCGTTTACATAATATATTTATGTGTAATAGGAAAGGTCCATTGATATTTTGTTAGAAATATTATTCTTAAGTTGTTAAGAATATGAGTGACAATATTTCTAGCACAAAGTATCATAAATAGGTTCACAATCGAGGATACTTCATAATAAGGACATGAGTTATCCAGAAAGATTGTATTCATGTTTGTTCCCAAGTTATTTATATGAGATATAAATAAGATGGAATGGTGAGTCTCATGCCATATGACAAACATGATAGGCACTTATAAATGATAAGTAGGCCGAACCAGTGACACTTATGACAAGCACATGGAGTTTACTCTTGTCAATGTTTTGTCATAAATCATATCGAGTGCATATAATCTTTAGACACGAGATAGCACGATTATCTTGTATATAGGTAGTTTGAGTTTGATACTGCTTTCATACTTGTACTATGTATGGGTATATGGGCATGTGTTGGCTCCTGCTAGTTATATATGGAGGTAGGTGTTGATCAAGATGGAATCTGTTCCTCTAAGTAAATAGAGATAAAATCCTATGTTCATTTAATTGTTCTTGATGTTTCAAGTTCTGGCAGACAGATAGATTTATTCGTAAAAGAGTTTACGATGAGAAAAATCTTTTAATCAAGAACTGGAATTAAAAGAGAACATAATATTCATAGCAAATGGAGTTTGACATAAACCATGACTCAGTTTGAGTTGGGATTTTTATGTAGAGATTTTAGTGCATGGTAACATATGATTATAGGTTCATTTAAGGTAAACCTTATTACTAATTGGGTGGCCATGGCATGCTATGCTAGGTGTTAACAATGGTCTATGAGGTTCATAAAATGATTTAGAGAAATCATTTATGGTAAGAAAGAGTTCTGATGATATTAAGAGTTGATATCATGTCTCATTGCCAATTAGTGATGAGCCTAGTAAGTCGCACACATACACAAGTTATCACCTATTTAAATATGATTTAATTAATTAATTAAAGAGTTTAATTGATTAATTAAATAGGTTTGGTTTGCAATTAAATTGCAAAGTCCCTAGCATGACTTGAAACCAAGTCTAGATTATTGGATGTGTAGTATAAATTAAATTTATATTTAAAGTGTTTAAATATGAATTTAATTGATGAGAAATTAATTAATAGAGATTAATTAATTAATTTATATTTGATATAAATTAATTAGAAGAAGAAAATAATTATTTTGGGTTAAGAACTCAAAATTAAGACACAGGGGCATTTTGGTCATTTCACAGTGTGACACGTGGCACCATGAGATGGTGACACATGGGATTACACATAAGCTTGCCAAATGTTTTTTAATCATGTAAGATGATTAAAATCAAGATTAAATATAGGTTTAACACTTGGCACAATGTGATTGGGTCACTTAAACCTAGAGCTAATCAAAAGGTGACATGTGGCTAGGGTTTAATGTGTTAATCTAGTTATTTAAGTGTGGTTATGAAAAGAAAAAATAACCAGCAGCCTCTCCTCTCATTTGTCACGCCACTTTGAACCTCTCCATCTATTTCTCTTCATCTCTCATCAATTCAAAGAGATTAGCCATCAATCTCTTGAATTAAGAACACTAGAAATTGTTTCTAGTGTCCTGTTTACATCTCTAATCTCTTAAAAGGCAGAACTTGAATTTCTAATTAATAGAAAAAGCTTTAGAGGCTGTTCAAGGGCTTCCATAGGTGTTCTTGGTGTGGACAAGCTAGAGGGACAACATTTGGTGTCCTGAAGACGAATCTCAAAGGCGCAGACACGCTGCAGTGCATCAAGAGGTTAGTGTAATCATTCTTGATTTAATCTAGGGTTCTAAAATTAATCTGATTAATTTTAAAATCTTAAATGGCAAATACAGATCCAAAAACATATTAAAAGAGTTTTAATATGTTGTTTATCATTGAAATCAAATAGATAAAAATAAATCTTGCATGGTGCATGTGACTCTAGGCGAAATTTTATTTTGAATTCAATGGTATAATCTTGTGTTTTTCACGCTTCCGTTCCTTCAATTGGTATCAGAGCCACTATATTTGCTATTTAGATTGTTGATTATATGATTTAATTGTGTGATTTGATCATGAGATGATTGATTCATTGCTGGTTGGATCAAGAGGTGTGGCGGCACACATGGTGAAGCCACCATTGGTGGCGGCAACAATGGTTCCATGGGTGGTTCAAGATTTGGCTTTTAATTCTGCAATTGTTGTATGATCTAAGGCCTATTCTTTGACTAATTAAAGTGTTTAATTAGTTGTTTTAATCACACAATTAAATTATGATTCAAATCAGAATTTTAAAAATTGTTTGAATGTGATTCAAATCTGAATTTTTAAAGTTGTTTGAATCATATTTAAATCTGATTTTTTAAAATTGATTCAATAAAATTCAGATCTCATTTTTTAAAAAATATTTGAATGTGATTCAAATCTGATTTTTTTTAAAAATGTTTGAATGTGATTCAAATCTGAATTTTTGAAGTTGTTTGAATGTGATTCAAATCTGAATTTTTAAATTTGTTTGAATGAGATTCAAATCTGAATTTTTAAATTTATTTGAATCATATTCAAATCTGGATTTTTAAGTTGAATATGAGATATTCAATTTAATTTAAGTATGTATGTTTTATTTAATTGTTAAATAGTGATATGCATGATGGATGATCATGGACTATAAAAGACCAATGTGATTGGATTTATTTCTTTTATGTTTCTTTGGGATTGTAAATTAATTAATTTATTTTAATTTATTTTGGGCATGTATTATTAAGTTTGTAATATTTTTGGGTTGTAATTTCATTTATTTAAGTTCTTGTAAATTCGCCTTGGTATGCCAAGGATTACTATGTAATATTGGATTGCAAGAAGTTCAAGGAGGTCAAGAGCATTGGTGGGACCAGTGGGAGGAATTCAATATCAAGTGTTGATTATGTACTCCTTTAGCAACTCTTGTAAAATGAATGAATGAAATGCACCTAGGAATGCCCTGATTCAATTCTTGGTGGCTCGATTGAATCCCTTAGAAAGTCCATGATCATACCATATTTACTGCTTATCCATGAATGCATGAGATGTATGGGAATGTATGCAATTATATGATATATGCATGCTAAATGGATAATGTGCAAAGTGAGACCTTAATAGTAATAAGGATGGCTATAAAATCTTCCAAACAAATGATTAAGTTGGAAATGCTATAATTAAAGTAATTATAACATAAGCCCTCCATTGGGGCAATTATTTTAAGAAATTTTAAATAGTTGCATGAGATGCAATTAATTTAAGAGATTTTCTTAAGAATAATTGTTAAGCATGAGATGTTGTAAATATGTAAATGGTTTGGTGGCCAATATTGGATGTACCTGAGGACATTAAAACTATTTGCATAATTACTAACTCAATGGGATCAACTTAACTAATGCAAGATAAGTCAATAATGGATGTACCTGAGATTTTGAGCATTAGGGGCTAGGTAAAGGATTGAACCTCACATGAGATGTGATGGGCAAGGAGTTGCTCACTTATAGTTTATTGTAATTCCAATAATGGATGTACCTGAGGATGATCAATAGAATTATAAGAATTCAATCACCCACTAGAAATCCATCCAACTAGGATTTCCGTTTTCTACTTTGGAAGTGTAGGATTCGCTAAGTTAGTGGGAGGACCAATTTGATTAAAAAACCATAATCATTTTGGTTAATTACATGATACATTTACTAATTAATTTGGTTATTTTCTGCAGTTAATTTTCTGATAAAAATGAGCACAAAACAACCACCACCATCCAATATCCTTGCAAGCATACTTGATCACAACAGGTTGACATGACCTAATCATGCGATTGGCTAAGAAATTTGAAACTTGTCCTGAACCTTGAACATATAGGATATGTTCTAGATTCAAATGTTCCTGGTCCCTTACCTCCAGAGGCCACACAAGAGGAACATGAAACTTTGGACAAGTGGAAGGAGCATGATATGAGAGCTAAGTGTTACATGCTTGCTTCCATGAGTAATGAGTTACAGAAGCAACATGAGAACATGCAGAGTGCGAGTGAGATCCTCCTTCACCTACAAGAGTTGTATGGTGAGCACAGCAGGAATGCTAGTTATGAGATATCTAGACAGCTATTCCGTATGAGGATGTCTGAGGGACAGAATGTTAGGGATCATGTCCACAAGATGATTCGGCTGATTGAGCAGTTGGAACATCTTGACTTCAACATGGATTTCCAACTACAAACGGATTTGATCCTTCAGTCCCTTCCTGAGTCTTTTGGGAATTTTGTGACAAATTTCCATATGACTAAACAGGAATGCACCTTAGCTGGTTTACTCAACATGCTGGTTATTGCCCAAAAGAATATGCCAGGCAATAAAGGAAAAGAGGTAGCTTTGGTTGCATCTTCTTCTCACTGGAAAGTCCAACAAGAAGAAGGGCAATAAGAAAAAGAAACCTCAGATTCCTGGTCCTTCCAAGAAAATAGCTAAACAGAAAAGGAAGACTAAAGCTGATGGAGGCAAAGGAAAGTGTTTCCACTGCCAAAAGGATGGGCACTGGAAAAGGAACTGCCCAAAGTATCTTGCTTCTCTGAAGGACAAGAAGGATACACCTTCGGAAGGTATGTCCATATGTTGTTATTTAGATTATGGTGATACTCATAGTTCATCTACAGCTTGGGTTTTAGATAATGGTGCCAGTTCTCACATTTCTAATGATATGCAGGAACTAGCAAATAGTAGCAGCTTGCGTTCTCAAGATATTAGAGTCCGGATTGGCAATGGCTCAACTGTTGAAGCTTTAGCCATAAGATCTAAATCTTTTTACATGTTTGGATATGTTTTGTGTTTGGATAATATTTTATATGTACCTGATGCTTTTAAGAACATCATTTCTATATCTAGTTTGACTAGAAATGGCTATGAATTTCAGTTCACAGATGATGTTTGCAATATTTATTTTGGAAATAAATATGTTGGTTCGGGTTATATGAATGATGGTCTTTATTATTTGGATAATAATGACAAACACAAATTGAATGCAAGTGATCTAAAAGAATACAATGCCATGGTGAAAACCAACTCAAGTTCAAAATATATTTGGCACTTAAGGTTATGTCATGTTGCAGAAGATAGGATTGCAAAATTGGAGAAAATGGGGATTCTATCCTCATTGTGCTCTGAGCCTACTCCAACTTGTGAATCTTGCCTTCAAGAAAAAATGACTAGATCACCCTTTGTTGGACAAGGGCTAAGAGCTGAAAATATTTTGGAATTAATACATAGTGATGTATGTGGTCCATTTAAAGAAATGGCTAGAGGGGGCTTTCATTATTTTATTACCTTATCGATGATAAATCAAGGTTTGGGTATTTATATTTGATGAAATACAAACATGAATCCTTTGAAAAGTTTAAGGAATTTAAATCAAGTAGAAAATCAAACAGAAAAAGTATTAAAGCTCTTCGATCAGATCGTGGAGGTGAATATTTGAGTACTGAATTTGATGAATACTTGAGAGAGCATGGCATTGTTTCTCAGCTGACTCCTCCAGGAACGACACAACTGAATGGTGTATCTGAAAGGAGAAATCGTACCCTATTGGATATGGTACGTAGTATGATGAGCTATACTGATATGCCAATCTTCTTTTGAGGATTTGCATTAGAATCACTTTGTATATTCGAATAGGATTCCATCAAAATCGCTTTCTTCCACACCTTATGAGATATGGCATGGAAGAAAACCAAGTCTAAAGCATGTTAAGATTTGGGGTTGTCCAAATTATATCAAAAGTGAACACCGATAAATTGGAGACCGGATCGTAAAAGGTCGAGTTGTTGGATATCCAAAAGATAGTTTTGGATATTATTTTTATTTGCCTACTTCACAAAAGGTTGTGATAAGTAGAGATGCCACATTTCTTGAACAACAGTTTGTTCAAGAAGGATGCAAAGGAAGGCAAATAGAGTTAGAATTGGAGAATTCGACCAACCAATGCATCGATGGATATAAATCCATCTAGTCAACCTATACCCATTGATGAAACATCTACAGCTGTTCCTCGTAGAACAACCAGGGTATCTCACCCACCAGTGAGATATGGTTTTCTTCATGAAGAAGAACAAGAGTTGTCTACTCATGAAGAAGTACATCATGGAGATGATCCACTTACCTATGAAGAAGCTATATCAGATATAGACTCTTCAAAATAGATTGATGCTATGAAATCCGAGATTGATTCCATGTATAAGAATCAAGTTTGGGATCTTGTTGACCCACCTGAAGGTATTGTACCTATAGGGAACAAATGGGTTTTCAAGAAGAAAATTGATTCTGATGGAAAGGTAGAGACCTATAAGGCAAGGCTAGTAGCGAAAGGGTTTCGCCAAAGGCAAGGAATAGACTATGAGGAGACTTTCTCGCCTGTTGCCATGCTTAAATCAATTAGGATTTTATTAGCAATAGCTGCATACTATGATTATGAGATTTGGCAGATGGATGTCAAAACAGCTTTTCTCAATGGATACATTGAAGAAAACATTTTCATGGAACAACCTAAGGGATTTGAATCCCAAGATGGTTCCAAGGTATGCAAGCTAAAGCGATCCATTTATGGGTTAAAACAAGCTTCGAGGAGTTGGAACATCCGTGTTGACACCATATTTTGGCCGACCCCTAGAATCAATAAAAATTCTTCTTTGAACAGCTAATCACGTTTCCGATCCCTCTTTGATAGGCGGTCACATTTCCGATCTCTCCTCACAAAGGATTGAATCAATGCTAAGTCCTCACATTCATTAAAGCCTCGCCGATCTCTCAAATCATTTACCGACCTCTCAAACCCGTTGTCGAATTTCCTGACTGCAAGTATATTCCTGATCTCTGTTGATAAATAAAATGAACTGGCACTAGATCTTTTCCTACCAGTTTTATTGCCGACCTCCTTTCCGAAAGTTTAAGAGCTAAAGTTTTGGTTCGATTTAATGAGGATTCCGATCTTAAGTGTTCGAGTTAAATTTTCAATCAAGTTCCGTTCAGCATTTCTTCCCTACCGATCTCATGCTTAAAGTGCTTTCCGATCTCTCATACTTAGATTAATAATCACGTTTAGTTTTTGTTTTGCTGTGCTCATACAATCAAATACTCAGACAAACAATGGTTTAAAATTTTCCGATCACAATCATTCATTGAACAAAGAGGCATTTCATTTCATATCATAATTTGTACAAGTTATTCTACCGGGGATCACCCCACCGATCTACATTTGATCACTCTCCCTCTCTCCTCACCTTCGCTTCCTCCTCACTATCTTCGCCGTCGCCCTCGGAGCCGTGTCATCCATCCAGAGAAGTCCTCTTGAGGTAGCGCTTTGGAGTTCGCCAAGAGATCCTTATGAGCATTCACATAGGCTCCGCTATTCCTGACACCATCTCTTCATCTTTTTCCTTAAGCTCTTTGTCTTTCTCTGTAAGCTCCTTATCCTTCGCGTTAAGCTCCTTTATAAGCTGAGCGACCTGAGCGGCTTCGTTGGCCTGAAGTGCCTGGACTTCTCTGAGAGCCCGTTCTCTTTAGCGTGTCACGAGACTTTTCGCCAGCTTGTCTTCATGGTACTTCGCCCGCCCTCGACTTGAGATATATAATCCCGAGCGGATGAGAGTTGGGATCGAGGGAAGCCAATTCCTGATTTTTCTTCCCGACCTCCTTACCTGCACGAATCTTTTCCTCAACCATGGTCCGGTTCACTGCACACTCCACATTCAAGCTCATGGATCGAGTCAAGATATCATCGAGACCATTCCGGATAGCTGTCCCGATCCTCCCGAAGAAGATGGTAGACCCGTGACTTTGGCAAAATCGGGTTCTCCCTAACAATCGGTTATCCTTCAAGGAGTCGATCAAGATTCGAGCGCCACGAGAAGAGGTCCCCGTAAGATTGAGAAGGACCCCGTCTGCATTTCTGGAACCATTGGGAGCGGTGGTGTCTGCTCTTCCGATCTAGGAGGTGATCGGACAACTTCAGCGGCCGGCAGATCCAAAGGTTGAGGCGGGTCTCTTTGTATCTCCCCAGGTTCGTGACCGGGTGTTTGAAGTCATTCCGAACGCTTCATCTCCTTTATCTTCCGGGAGATCTCTCTTTCTTTCTTTCGTTTCCTAGAACCTTCACCACACGCCATACCTGCACAGAAAAGAGGTTAGTGAGATCGCTAAGGTCCCGAACCGAGATATAGAAAATACCAATGCCGAGGTCGAGAGCGGAAGTTCGCGATCTTGGTCGGTGATCGCTTGCATGGTCCAATGGTGCGCTCGCACACCGTGATTTGGACAGAATATTTTAGAGTGGCGGCCGACTCTTCACTCCATCACTATTAAGCTTTCCTCTTGACTCGTGGTAATGTGCTTGAGCAGGCCCCGTACCACTCGCCACGAGGAAAGTCCTCAAAGCACTTCGGATCTTTACTCCTCGTAATGAAGAACCTGTTCTTCCAATTCTTAAGGGATGAGGGCAGATCGGAAAAGAGTCCGCAATGAGGCTTCACTGAAAGAACCAAATGTTCGCCATCCTTTCGCGAAGTTAGTCCATGCAGCTCGGCGAACACCTTAGCCGTAGGTCCGATTCCTTAGCTCGGCATAGACCTCGAAAGCTACCAAGATCCGCCACGAGTTGGGGTGAATTTGAACAATGGATGCTCGGTGAAGTTTTAGGACCTCCTTATAGAAATCGTCTAGAGGGAACCTCGCATCGCCTTTAATCGCTCCTCGTACACCATGACCATGTCATTCTCTTCAAAAGAGTGATCGACACGAAGATCGCCATGGCACTTGATCACTCATATGAATCAGACAAATATTGTATTCTTGAACAAACGATTGCAGATCGGATTCTCGAAGAACCGACGGAAGCTCGCCTATAGGAAGGGTCTCTCCTTGAAGAAGGTGCGAGCCTCGATGGTATGACCCGCCCCGAGTTGGAGCGAGGCCCCAGGAGGTTCTTGTTGAACGCTTGGCCCGATCGCCTCTTCTTCGACGATGACCACGAATCGAATCGAAGGAGGGCTCGCCTCTCGACCTTTGGCACCGCTTCATTTTCAAAAGAAACAAGAATTTAAATTAAAAAGAGGATCAAAGCCCTTACCGAGTCCGACGGGCGCCTAAGAACTTGAGAAAACGAGAACTTCGGGTTGTGAGCAGGGATTGAAAATGGAATGAGAGAACAACCGCTAACCCTCCCACCCCTATTTATACTAGTCCGAGCATTTAATGCTCGCGAGGTTCTAGGCAACAGATCGATTGGTGGAACTCGGCAAATGCTCGACACTTCTCTCAAATATCCGAATGTTCAGAGATCGGTTAATTAGAGATCGGCATAATGAGTTAAATATTTTGAATAAAGGATCGCTAAGTGTCATTCGTAAAGAACCAGATCGGATAACCACATTAGAGATCGGAAAAATAATCAATGCAAAAATAATAAGATGATAACCGATAAAATAAAGTCTTTATTTTCAAAAGATCGATTACATCATTTGGGCGATCTCTAGGATCGGATTACACTAACATTGGATCACATCATTTCGTGATCTCTAGAGATCGGATTGCATTGAAAATAAAATACATCATTTGGGCGATCTCTAGGATCGGACTACAATAAAGGTCTAACTACATCATTTGGGCGATCTCTAGAGATCTGATTACATTTTAGGATTACATCATTTGGGCGATCTCTAGAGACCGTGGAACATCCTATCTAAAAGGCCTATGTCAAAGCCTAGTCTTGTGGTGAATCAAAAGATGTGTTTGACCAGAGACCGGCTGTTGGCATCGGATAGATGTGCAGCTCGGATGGGGTGACTATGACTCCCATGAAGATGAGAGACATCACACCGATGTTACCACCGAAATCGACTACCGTCGGAACACCCAATGTGGAGGAAAACCGCTTTCGGAACACTCAATGTGATGAGAAACCGAATGAACTCAGTTGAGCGACTCGAGATCGCTACAACTAAGGTCCGCAATACCGATCGGTCAAATCCAGTCCTCTCACCATCGCCGCTAAGGTCATTCGATCACCGGATCGTGAATTTTCACGGTGAGTAAAGAAGTTCATCGAAAAGATCAAAGCCACGCTTATAGCCGTAACTTCCACCGAGCAATGAACAGGAAAGTAAGAAAGGAAGAGAGGAAAATCGATGAAAGAAATGTCTCTCTGTCAAGGAGTATATAGGGAAAATGAGCATTTATTGTCGAGCGTAAAACGGCTTAACGCCGGGAATCGAGGACAATTAATACTTTGACCGCATCGACTGAAGAAGGGAAAAGATCTAATAATAGATCGGAAGGTGGGAGACCAGCATGAAAGGTCGGAAAGAACATGTGAAGGAGATCGAAAGAGGAGGGATCGGTAGGCAAAAGGAATAAGACAAATTCCAATAACCGCCGTAATCGAGCCGAGGTAGTTAAGGCGTTGCGCATTTAGATCTCCACCGCACGCCTAAGAATCGCCCGCACGCCGACAGTGCTGGTATGTCATGACAGTCCCAGACATCCCAATCTCCGCCGTTGATCCCACTTGTAAGGACAAACCCGAACCCTTAGATCAAGAGAGAAGACGACAATAAATGCGTCTTTCGCTCTTAGCCCTGGATCGTTCGGACAAGGAAATTTGGACCGCGGATGGAAAGAAGAAAATGACAAATATTATGAAGAGTGATCTCAACCACTCATTTTGATTCTCTTTAATTCCTGAACCTCCGATCATGTCCTTCAAAATCTTAACCCTCCATCTCCCTCAAAATAAATCCTGACCCTTCACGAAGAGCACCCGATTCCTATAAATACCTGCATAAAAACTGTTCAAGGGACGGACGGCAAAAATAGACAAGAGGTCATATTATAGCAGAGGAACTCTGAAATTTCATTTAGTTTGCTACTCTGCTACTTAGAAGTGTCGATCAAAAAGACTTTTGAAACTAGTTTTCTGAAGTGTTTTTCTTGAAAAGATTCTGAATACTGGAACTCTACATTTCCAGTTTGTTCATTATCCGTCACACTCTCACTTTCTCGCTTTTATCATCTCTGCTTTCATTGTCCAAGCTCAACTTCATTCCACTCGGTTCTTTTCATCTTGATCCGGTCGCATTTTAGCTAAGCACCCTCCAGTTCACGAGGAACACCACCCTCGTGCCAATCAATCCTTGCCTTATCACTATTTGACACCCCATAGTTATTTTAGTAGATTTGGCTCTCATGTAAGAGCTCATACTACTGCTTTATTAAGTGCTTACATTTACTTTTGCATTTTCTTTGTTCTTCGCACATCCGTGACTTTCTACTTTTGCACAAACGATCCCCAAAGAATGTTACCGTAAGAGCTCATACCACTGCTTTATCGAGTGTCCGTGATTTACTTTCCGCATTTTCCCGTGTTCTTCTTACATCCGCAACTTTCTTCAAGATTATTTTTGCACAAACGATCCCCAAAGAATGACACTCCCAAATCATCTATTTAGTGATCGTTCATTTTTATTAATCTTCATCTTTTTTGAAAGCAAGTTTTCTAACTCCTAGTAGTATGTAAGTGGTTGGGTAAACGAGGTAATCGCAACTCAAGGGTCTCTTTAAAAGAGAGAACATGAATAACACGTCAGAAGATAGCCAAACTATTAGGCCGACGTAATAAAGAATTCGACAAAGATGTCATAAAGTGGAATAAGACCAAAGTAAACGAAAGCAGTAGATCGGTCATTAATAGATATTGGTAAAATGAACGCATGGAAGGTCGGTAAATCAAGTTTAGTTTTCTCTATCTAGTCAAAAGGTATCGAGAAGCCTTATCCTCAAAGATCTTAGAACGCCGTAATCCTTAGCTTTAGGCTCTTATGCCATGTAGTTGAAATTAAAAATCCGAGATCGGAGAAATCCCTTCCGTGCTCTCGTTAACTGAAGAGATCGGAAGAGAGTCCTTATCCTGTCTCCCTTCAAAATTTTAATAAACATTAAATAGGGATCGGAGGAGAGTTCTTATCCGGTCTCAACTCAAAACATTAATAAATAACTCTAAAAGAGATCGGAGGAGGGTTCTTATCCGGTCTCCCTACAAAATTTTAATAAACATAATATAGTGATCTGAGTAGAGTTCTTATCCGGTTTCAACTCAAAACATTAATAAATAACTCTAAAAGAGATCGGAGGAGGGTTCTTATCCGGTCTCCCCTCAAAATTTTAATAAACAACTTAAAAGAGATCGGAGGAGAGTTCTTATCCGATTCTCACACCCGTTCACTAAGGTTGTCTCATTTACTTATGTATCTGGGTGATCCAAATTTAGTGAAAAATCAAATATTCCTTTTACTAAAAGGATTAACATTGCCGTCCAAGCCCTCCTAACTAATTTATAAAGAATGCAGAATTAAATCTACTTACCCTTATTAAGGGACGAGGTGGGGTGCCTAACACCTTCCCCACCCGCTACGGACCCGAACTTAGAATCTCTGTTTTGAAGTGGTTTCATTTTTAATTTAACTTCTCAAATGGTTTTCTTTAGTTTCCCTCAAAACTAAGGTGGCGACTCCTCACTTTTTCCCACTTCGGTGAGTGATCGTCCAGGCGACCGCAAAATCCCATTGCGACAGCTTGGCGACTCCACTGGGGACTATACCCGGTCTGGTGGTCCAAAAGTAGATTTAATTTTGTCTGATCAAATTATAGTTAGATGGGTTCACTCGGCGATGTCTTATATGTTAATTATTATTACTGCTAACTATTTTGTTTTGCCTGTTCTATCTCTTACAGTGCTCTTCATTTCCAAAAAGGAAAAAAAAAGGAAAAAATGGAAAAATAAAATCCCCCTGGATTGGGAAGAGGTAAAGGTGTCCCTTCACACACCGAACACTCACACAATGTCCTCACACACTATGGTCCTAACCCGGGCTTTCTTACCCTTTTAGGAAAGTAGGAGGGAGTCATGTAGCGGTACAGTGGGTTTTACCTCGTTAGTATCCGTGAAGGCTTCGCCAAATTGAAACTCGCTCTATTCATTGTGATACTCGTGGAATTTTCCGATAACATCACAGGGTAGAATGGGGCTCTACTGCATGAGGGGCAATTTGGGAACTCGTGGCTTTTAGAAAATTAGCTCTGAGCTAAACTATCACAATACTTGAAGGCCGTAGTAAACTACCTCATAAGATAGAACTATCCGTAGGTAGCGCTCACCCTGTTAGAGTCTCCTACTATAGGACAAAAGGGGCATACTTTCTCTTACCCTATTCTCGCTTTAATTTCCTTTGTTCATTTCTTTTGAGGGTAATCTTGAATCTGCTAGAACACCTACACATTTTCCTACTTTGATAAATGTGTACGTGTCACTCACAACAAGATGATTCAAAATTACCCTAATTTGTCTTACTAACGAATTTCCTCACAGGCATTACCAAACCAAGAGTCCGTAAAGGATAGGCATCATTTTTATCATGGCATCCTCGAGTCACTCGGCAGAAAGGTCTGTAATGCTAAACTTTGGTCCAAATCACTCATTGTCCGGCACTTCGCAAAATGATGCTTCCGAGGCACCCGCCGCTCGCTACCTTCGCTAGATCTAAATAAAATAGAGGTCAGAATGAACAGCCTAGAGGGTCTGTCTAACGGATGGAGGTCGCTTCCCGATCAGGCCAAGGTACGTTTTGAAGAGAAGTACGGGAGGATTGCAACCTTAATGCAAGTCAAGGTCCAAATCCCGGCATTAAAAGCCATGTTGTCGGTTTGGAATCCTAAGTACGGGGTATTCTCTTTCAATGACATTGATACGGTCCCCACTATGGAAGAATATCGTGCATTGTCGGGATCCCATACTCATTGCAGAACCGGATTTACTTACACCTCGAGCATAGGCAAACCTGGAAACGGTTGGCACATATGTTGGGTTCTCCCCCAGAAGAAGTAAAGTCCAAAGAAACTGCCAAGGGAGAAACACATGGTTGGTATTGGACATACCTCCAGAAATGTTTAGATCAATGCCTCCATGAGAAACAGTGGGACCGGGTTTCAGTAGCTCTCGCTTTGGGAATCTACGGTCTGATTCTGTTCCCGGGACCATTGGGAATCATAACTTGCAACGCGGTGGAAGTGTTCTGGACGGTGGAAAGGCAGCAGATTAATCCAATACCTGCAATCCTTGCGGAGACTTTATTAACCCTTACCTATCGCATAATAGGCGAGGATCCCTTAAGTGTTGTTCTCAATCGTTATACCTCCGATTATCAACACATGTGTCCTGTGGAGACAAAAGGATTGACTTGGTACCTTGACCAGCCTCCCATTGAGAAGATGATCCGGTTAGTGATCAGCCCGAAAAATGAAAAACAGTGGTGGGAACGGATTTTGAGTTTCAATAGCCATGATTACTGTTGGAGGAAGTCAGGACGCCAAGCCAACCCGCTTTGATCGCACAGGGGTATTCACGGTTTCTCGACGGAGTAACCGGATACACAAGTTACACTCGGCATTGGTAATGAGGCGCTCGGCTCAACACGACCGTGATCAACATTGAAGAATACCACCAAGGTCGCTATACCACGAGCTCAAAGGAGAAGAAGGGTTGAAAAGGCTCGCGAATCTTGGGAAAACGTCACTGATGGACAAATCGCCTAAGGGCCCAAGCATCTCGGGCGATTATCTTAAATGGAGAGCTGACAGGGACCGAGAACATTCAACTGTGAAATTCGAAGACAGTAACCCGCTCCGAGATGTCCTATTAGAAGAAACGAATGGCCATCTGGATGACTCACTACGAGAGGCTAATGCTGAGAACTCACAACTGCAGGAACAAATAAGACAGCTGAAGGACCAACAGCAGAAACTTAAAAGGAGAGTAAGAAGACTTAAGGAAGAGGTAAGGGCCGAAAGGATGGGGTTCGAGGAGCAAGAGGTACAGTGGGAAAGGGAAAGAGACTCTCTCCAAGCTGAGGTAAAAGAAGCGAAAGTACAGAATAGCAAGTTTCAGGAAAAAATGAAATACCAAGAGGTACTCGCCGAAGAATATAAGCAAGAAAGTAAGAAGAAGAAGCTTGAATTAAAAGAACAAGCACTACTCATCAACGATATCTTGAAAGAGTGTGCTAAAGAAAGGAAAGAGAAAGAAAAACAAGCTGCTCTCTATCAAGGACTGAAAGAGAATGTTGACCAGCTGGAGAGAACAATAGCACAGGGAAAACAAGAACTATTACCGGAATCCGAGTATGCCCTAAAAGCATTCGATCCTGCCAGGCAAGAAGAAAGGTTATATGAGTATCTCAGAAAATGTCATCTTATTATAAAGAACCTTCCAGAGCCTAGGCCAATGTAAAAGATACGATGTACAAATTACTCAGTTAATGAAGTGATTTTTGGACCATTGTTTAGCAAAATTTGTGAATGAATAGTATGACTCCCGTAGGAACTTCCTCGCTAGGGTTATGTGAAAAATTGAAATGCGCCATATGAACAGGTATCATAAATGCGCATTCAATCCCGTCATTCACGGTCAGACTATCGAACGATGCCATGATAAAGCTGAGGCGATTATCCTTTTTACAGATTTCAACCTGGCTCTCAAATGCCATCAGATCCTTCGCCCGCATCAGACTTTTAGTTTCTTTGCAAAATTCGAAGTTTATTTAAAATTTTCTTTTTTTACTCCTCACAGGAAATCAATATTGCTTCTAACAACGCAAGTCTGACCAAGCACACGGTCCAACCCCAGCGAGTGTACTTAACAAGATCTCGAACAAGAAAACTAATGGAAGACCAGGAACAAGTACAGAACCTACAGGCAAGTGTCCAACTAAAAGACTGTGTTTCGTAACTTATGAAGATGATGAGGAGATGTCCCAAAATAGGCCCACTTCTGCACCCTAACCTACCATTACCTCCCCACCTCCTACAACGGTTGATTCTCACTACGCTCAACCTCCTTCACTTTCCACCATCAATCTCGGACCGACCACATCACTAATCCGTGACCATAAATAATGACCTACCTTTTTCCTATTACCCGGCTATCTCAAATGTCGAGCCTCACCCTTCAATCCCGATCCCTCCAGTTTACTCCACCCCTCAGCTCCCAGTTGGAGGAGTGCATCATAGGTGGAAGGAGAACATAGGGCGAGAGAAAACGAGAAACTATCGGCTCTAGAAGAAAGACTGAGGGCAATAGAGGGGCTGAACATGTATGGTTCAGTCGATGTGTCGTCACTGAGATTGGTGCCAGATGTGGTGGTACCACCCAAATTTAAGGTTCCGGATTTCGACAAGTACACCGGAAACTCAGATCCCCGCATCCACTTGGCAACCTACATTGCCAAAATGTCTGCCTTAACAGAAGACGATAGACTTCTCATTCACTTCTTTCACGAGAGCCTCTCCGGAGCAGCTCTGAGATGGTGTATACAATTGGACAGGAGCAAGCTGCACTCCTGGAAGGATTTAGCCGATACCTTTCTAAAGCAGTATAAATTCAATTGTGATGCGGCACCCACAAGGAGGGACCTCCGTAACCTGTACAGAAAGACCGAAGGTTTCAAGCAAGATGCCCAACGATGGAGGGAGAAGGTCAGGAAGTATATCCTCCTGGATCGACAATGAACTCGCTTCCTATTCATCGAAACATTGAAGGCTCCCTACTTCAACCTCGATGATTGGAAATACTTCCAACAGCCTTCTCGATATCATCCAAGCCGTGAGAGAATTGAAGCTAACTGAGAATAGGAAGACTACAGGAGTTGGCCGAGAACCTCAGAAAGAAGATCACACTTTGGCAAGAAGAAGGAGGGTGATGTACACTCTATCACCCGTCAGAATAATTACCCCCAATTTCCCCAAAATAACTACCAGCCATATCCTCCCTCTCATGGCCAGACCATCGCAAACATTCCACCTTCTTTCCCTAATTATCCACAACCACGCCCACAATACGCCCCACCTACAAATTTCCAACCAAGACCACCTCCTCCTCCAAATTTCAACCAAGACCACCACAAAACAACCCAAGACCTCCAAGGAACCCCGATCCACCTCTTCCCTCCTCTGAAATATACCGATACCTTGTCGTGATAAACCAAATTGTACCAGCCCCTTGGACCCAATCCAACCGCCATATCCTGTGGTATGATGCCACCGCTCACTGTGAGTATCATGGAGGAGCACAAGGGCACTCAACCGACAATCGCGAGCACTCAGAGGAAGAGTGCACGCTTTAATCCAAACGGGTGGTTGAAGATCGAGGGAAATGGTTCCTCCCCAATGTTACCTCAAACCCATCGCCTAACCACAATGCGGGCAAGTGGTGTAAATATGATAGAGTCTAAGGGAGAGGGATCAACACCGTAAGTGGATAAGCCGGTTCCATACTTCGAGGAGATTTTTATCAGAGCAACAAGGGAAGGCTACCTTTGCCCTCGTGTAGCGGGATTCAAGAGAGTACGAGGTGTCCTTACCATGGAGGGGCAAACACCATGAGTCGCGAGATTGTGAGGGGTTCAGCAAGAAGTCCGAACTTATTGTCTCTCGTGGTTCCGAGATGCCGCATAAGGTCAAGACGGAAAAAGGAGTGAACACCACCGATACACCTAACGCTTCTACCTCCAAACCCGTAATCACCTTCTCACCCCTGTAGCCTCCGCCAGAATAGCTTATCCAAACTCCACCTCGCCTCCCCATCACCAATACTCACGCCGTCCCTTGGAACTATAACTTCCAAGTTTTCACTCGTGGAGCGCCAAGCACTACATCCGCCTCCTAGTCTTGCCTCACCTCCGCACCACCAAAACCATGTTTCGCTCCTCACGAGCACTTCGTAATGACTTATGCCGACTCGCTAGCAACATTACTCCCCAAACCAGCTCTCGCCGTTATTGCAACAAAATCCTCTCCACTGAGCAAGAAGTCGAGTTTATAACTCAAGTGGGAGGTGTTACTGAACGAAGAAAGAGAGAAGAAAAAGGGAAAGTAAAAATGGGAGAGTCATCCGTAAACACTAAGAGGAGGTTGAGAAAGCAGGGAAGCAGAGCCTATTGAGCACAAGGAAGATGAAGAACCGCTGCTCCAAATAATGAAACAGAGCGAGTATGATGTGGTGGAGCAATTGAGAAAACACCCGCCCGATTTCATCAAGTATCACCGATCCCGAGCTCTAAGTGCACCGACAAGCCTTACAAAGAATCTCGGATCAAGCCTTTGTGAACCCCAACATTACTCCGGGGCAGTTTGAGAAGATAGTAGAACAAATCCAGGCATCCAGCTTTGTAGCTTTTTCTGAAGAGGAGGTAGACCCCGCAGGCTTAGGGCACAATAAAGCTCTGCATGTAACTGTGAAATGCAAGGGTTGTATAGTGGCCAAAGTTCTCATCGACAACGGATCAGCCCTTAATGTACTAATGAGCGCAACCTTAGCCAGCCGCGGCCGACCAATCATATATACGCCGAGTGCTATGGTGGTAAGAGCCTTTGACGGCATTCGTGAGAGAGGTGTCGGGAGACATTGACTTGCCAATCCAAGTCGGTGCATGTACTTTCAACGTCACGTTCCAGGTGATGAACATTGAGCCGGCTTACACTATGCTGTTGGGAAGGCCGTGGATCCATTCTGCGAATGCTGTTCCTTCGACTTTGCACCAGAAGATCAAATACATTAAGGACGGCAAAATCATCACTGTGAGGGGCGAAGAGGCCATACTGGTCACCAAGCCGCAATCACTTCCTTATGTGGAAGCGGCCGAGGAATCGTTGGAGAGTTCTTTCCAGGCCCTTGAACTGCAAGATACCGGGAAGGAGGGGGCTATGGCTATGGTAGCCAAAGTGTCACAAAGAACGTATGAAGAGGGTAAAGGCCTAGCGCCACATTACAAGGGATCGTGGAACCCATACCGCTATTCGTAAGGTGGGCCGAGTGGTTTGGGATATGAGGAGGATGCCTCGTGGATGGGCGATTCGATGAGGAAAATACTTCGGATCGTGAGGTTTGACCGTAAGATGGGAAAGATGAAAATAGTCTCGAGGATCACGAGATCTTCACCAAACCGGCCATTCAACATCCGCAAATACGTAAGAATCACCCGATGATCCATCCATCGATGTCATCCAACCGACTCCTTGTATGAGGCCCTAGTCTCGCCAAAGGGTTGAGGGGCAGAGCTTAACAACCGACAACGGAGGATATCCCCTGCTCAATCTCGAGTAAAGTACCTCCGGTTATCTACACTTGATCACTTTGTCCATGGTGACAAGTGTAATATCAGAATGGACCTTTTCTTATGGCATTAATATTATTAATGAATTGATAGCGCATTTTTAAATCCAACACTCTCTTTCTTTCCTTTTAAATTCCATCCTTATAACATGTTCTATTCTTTATTCATTCAGACCATTCATCAATTAACACCTAATAATCCAATAGACTCGTAAAATCCTCCTGTTAATTTTGAAATCCCCATAATCGCCATTACTTCAAGTGATTCTGAGGAAGACCTTATGTAAGAAGACGATGAAAAGATGAACCCTCCTCATGCCTTGTGAAAACGAAACGCGCACAATAAACTTAGGCACTGAGGAAGTAAAAAGGGAACTTAAGGTAGTGGAGAGTGAGGAATTGGGAGATATGATCTGCTCCGCTTAAGGAATTCCTCGACGTGTTTTCCCGGAGCTATGATGATATGGTGGGTTTGGACCTCGATAGTGACGCACAAAATTCCCTTAATCCCGTGAACAATTCCGTGAAGGTAAACTAAGGAGAATGAATCCCGACACTCGCCAAGGTTCGGATGAAGTCAAGAAACAAGATGACGGATTCTTGAAGTGGTCAAATATCCCCAATGGGTGGCTAACGCTGCTCGTGAATGAAGAAAGATGGGAGAGTCGAGTGTGCGTTGACTACAGGACCTTAATAAAGCTAGCTTGAAAGACGATTTCCTCTCCCCACATTGATGTGTTAGTTGACAATGCCGCGGATTGGGCAGTGTTCGTGTATTGATGGGGCATCGTGGTACAATCAGATCCCAATGGACGAAGAAGACAAGGATAAAACCGCTTTCATCACTCAATGGGGAGTATTCTCGCTATCGGGTCATGCCCTTCGGTTGAAAATGCAGGGCTACTTACCAAATACAAGAATGGTCACATTATTCCATGACATGATGCATAAAGAAGTGGAGGTGTACGTGGATGATATGATCATTAAATCTAGGGAGAAGAGAGCCACGCTCAGTGATGAGGAGGGTATTCAAAGGCTCAGAAATACCACTTGAAGTCAACCCCGCTAAATGCATATTCGAGCTAAATCGAAAGTTGTTGGGATTCATAGTAAGCGAGAAAGGGATAGAAGTAGATCCGCATAAGGTTCGAGCTATTCAAGAAATGCCATCCCCAAAAATGTAAAGGGAGGTGCGCAGCTCGGGAAAGTCAACTACATTTCGAGGTTTATTTCTAATCTTATCGCCAAAGTCGAGCCTATTTTCAGACATCTCTAAAAACAACTCTACTCAAGTGGGATTCAGTTTGTCAAGAGGCTTTTGAGAAAATCAAGCAAGATTCACAAATCCACCGTATTGGTTCCACCTGCGGGCAGTGCCTTTGATAATCGTATACATGGCGCTCAAAGAATTCAATGGGATGTGTTTTGGGACAACATGATGATACCGCCAAGAGAGAAGGCCATTTATTACCTAAGCAAGAAATTCAACGATTGTGAGTCAAGGTATTCTTCTTTAGAAAAGACTTGTCGCAAGTTAGCTCGACAAAGAAATCGCCTCAAGCACTACATGTTGAATCACAAGACATGGCTCATCTCCGTGATGGATCCTATTAGATATGTATTCGAGAGCCCATTCGTGCTGTGAAGGATAGCCAAGTGGCAAGTTATACTCTCCCAAGACGACATAGTCTACATGACCCGAAAGCGTGAAAGGCAACAGAATTATCGACCTCCTAGCGTAAAAATCCTATCCGTGATTATGAAGCTCGATTTTGAGTTCTCGATGAGCATATTAATGAAGTAGATCATAAGAGGAGAGGCCCGCCGATGTATGGGAAATGTATTTTGATGGAGCAACAATTTATCCTAAACGGAATCGAGTCAGATCGTATCCCTGACGGAAAACACTTCCCGATAGCCGCCAAGTTAAGGTTTGACTGCACTCAACAATGTCGCAGAGTATGAAGCTTGTGTGATGGGTCTACAAGTCGCTATCAAAATGAAAATCGAAAGTTGGAGGTGTACGGAGACTCGGCTCGATAATTTATCAAGTCAAGGGAGAATGGCAAACTAAGGATCCCAAGTTGATCCCATATCGTAAGTACTTATCGAGTCGATCAAGGAATTCAAGAAATCTCTTTCACTCATCTTAGCAGGACAAGAATCAATTTGCCGATGCTTTAGCTACTCTAGCCGTTATGGCCCAAATGGAAGAAGGGCGCATAACTCAAGCATTGAGGGTTAAAGCAAGGGATGAACCAGCCATCGCTTCACGATTGAAGAAGAACCCGATGGAAAGCCTTGGTATCATGACATCCTGGTTCATCAGAGAACTGCAGAATTCCTCGGGCAACCAAAAATGAAAAGAAGATGATTCGAGATTAGCATTGGGATACTTCCCAAAGGAGAAACCCTATACAAGAGGAGCTCCAACGGCGACCATCGAGATGTGTAGATGCAAAAGAAGCAAAGAGAATCCTCTTTGAGACACATGAGGGAAATTGTGCGACCCATGCCAATGGACACATGATGGCTAAGCAAATCATGCGACGTGGGTATTTTTGGACCAAAATGGAGAGGGATAGCATCGAGTATTTCCTAAGTGCCATAAGTGTCGATCTATGCCGATCCGATAAACGCCCCACCTCATAAACTGCTCAACCTCGCCTCACCATGGCCTTCGCAATGTGGGGCATCGATGTGATCGGTCCTATCAATCCTAAGGCATCCAATGGGCACAGATTCATCCTAGTGGCCATCGACTATTTCTCCAAATGGGTCAAGCAACGCCGTATGCTCACATCACGCAGAACACATTCCTTAAATTCCTCAAAAGCAACATCATCTGCCGGCATGGTCTCCCGAATGAAATTGTCACTGATAATGCCAACAACTTGAATGGTCCGAAGATTCAGGACTTGTGTGATCAATACAAAATCCGGCATCTCAATTCCTCCCGCATCGCCCCTGGATGAATGGAGCAAAGGAAGCCGCAAACAAAAATTTAAAGAGGATAATCCGGAAAATGACGGTCACATATAGGGATTGGCATGATATGCTCCTTACGCTCTTCACGCATACCGACTTCCGTGAGGACTTCAACCGGCAACTCCATACTACCGGTCTATGGTATGGAGGCGATGCCATTGAAGTTGAAATCCTTCCTAAGAACTCAAGGAGTCGAATTGATGAGTCGAATGGATTCACAAGATTGGATCTTAAACTTGCTTGATGAGAAAAGGTTAGCATGCATGTCATGGGCAATTATATCGAGGAGAATGGCTAGGCATTTGATAAAAGCGCTCGCCACGCCAATTCCAACCCGCGACTTAGTTCTCAAGAAAGTGTCACAAACCAAAACGATCCACGGGGCAAATGGTCACCAACATACGAGGGACCCTATGTGGTTAAAAGGGCATTTTCCGGAGGAGCCTTGATCTTGACCCAAATGGACGGCGAAGAGTTTCAGAGACCTGTGAATGCCGACACTGTCAAGAGGTATTATGCATAAACGAGTGAAGGATGAAAACCCGAAAGGGCGTCCAAAAAAAAAAAAAAAAAAAAACTTGGGGTGAAAACCCGAAAGGGCAACCCAAGGACCAAAACGGAGAAATAAGGAAGGGGGTATGAAACCAAGGATGGAGACCGTTAAGACAGGAGGCTTAAGAGAACCTGAAATAATGGCAGTTAAAAGACTTCAAAACCAACTATAAGGATTATGTGAAATCTATCCTTGTACCTTCCCTTTCAAAGTCTATCCATGTTTCTCTTGAAGCCATAATAAAGTCATACTTTATTCCTTCTGCTTTTGTTTTCCTATTTACTCACCTTTTAATACTATCCTTGTTTAATGTGCTATTAATTAGTTAAATTTTTGCCATAAGATTTTAATTAAAAAATTTATAACCTACCGTAATTTATTTTTAGTTTTGCAGGGAATGGCCGTTAAAAAAAAAAAAAAAAAAAAAACTAGAGGTGAAAACCCGAAAGGGCGCTTCTGGTTAAATGGACGGAAAGAAAGTGAAAACCCGCGAGGGCGCTTTCCATAGAATAAGAAGAAAATCGGGAACAGAAGAGGGGCATTTGAAGAAAATGGGGTTATAGGTCAAGTCTTGCAACTTCTTTTCCGTTAATCATCTACTTCGGTATCTTGTTAAGTACACTTCGTCAGGGAAAGAACTTCATGTGTCAGGGTTAGACTTGCCTTGTAAGTTGATTTTAATTTCCTACAATTTACATTTCATGCAATTTAAATTTTCTGTTATCAACCTCTGGTTCCTTGATCTAAGTTGATTTTAATTTCCTGCAATTTTAATTTCCAGCAATTTAAATTTTCTGTTATCAACCTCTGGTTCCTTGATCTAAGTTGATTTTAAATTTCATGCAATTTACATTTCTGTTATCAACCTCTGGTTCCTTGATCTAAGTTGATTTTTAATTTCATGCAATTTACATTTCTGTTATCAACCTCTGGTTCCTTGATCTAAGTTGATTTTAAATATCATGCAATTTACATTTCTGTTATCAACCTCTCGTTCCTTGATCTAAGTTGATTTTTAATTTCATGCAATTTACATTTCGTTATCAACCTCGGTTCCTTGATCTAAGTTGATTTTAAATTTCATGCAATTTACATTTCGTTATCAACCTCTCGTTCCTTGATCTAAGTTGATTTTAAATTTCATGCAATTTACATTTCGTATCAACCTCCGTTCCTTGATCTAAGTTGATTTTTAATTTCATGCAATTTACATTTCGTTATCAACCTCTGGTTCCTTGATCTAAGTTGATTTTAAATTTCATGCAATTTACATTTCGTTATCAACCTCTCGTTCCTTGATCTAAGTTGATTTTAAATTTCATGCAATTTACATTTCGTTATCAACCTCCGGTTCCTTGATCTAAGTTGATTTTTAATTTCATGCAATTTACATTTCGTTATCAACCTCTGGTTCCTTGATCTAAGTTGATTTTAAATTTCATGCAATTTACATTTCGTTATCAACCTCTGGTTCCTTGATCTAAGTTGATTTTAAATTTCATGCAATTTACATTTCGCTATCAACCTCTCGTTCCTTGATATAAGTTGATTTTTAATTTCATGCAATTTACATTTCGTTATCAACCTCCGTTCCTTGATCTAAGTTGATTTTAAATTTCATGCAATTTACATTTCGTTATCAACCTCTGGTTCCTTGATCTAAGTTGATTTTTAATTTCATGCAATTTACATTTCGTTATCAACCTCTCGTTCCTTGATCTAAGTTGATTTTAAATTTCATGCAATTTACATTTCGTTATCAACCTCTCGTTCCTTGATCTAAGTTGATTTTTAATTTCATGCAATTTACATTTCTCGTTATCAACCTCTCGTTCCTTGATCTAAGTTGATTTTTAATTTCATGCAATTTACATTTCGTTATCAACCTCTCGTTCCTTGATCTAAGTTGATTTTAAATTTCATGCAATTTACATTTCGTTATCAACCTCTAGTTCCTTGATCTAAGTTGATTTTAAATTTCATGCAATTTACATTTCGTTATCAACCTCCGGTTCCTTGATCTAAGTTGATTTTGATTTCATGCAATTTACATTTCGTTATCAACCTCTCGTTCCTTGATCTAAGTTGATTTTGATTTCATGCAATTTACATTTCCTCGTTATCAACCTCCTGCCTCGATCTAAGTTGATTTTAATTTCCTGCAATTTACGCTCGATCCTTGATCTAAGTTGATTTTAATTTTTATTCCCGATTCTTTGATCCAAGTTAATTTGGGTCTAACTTCGCTGCCTATTTCTAGGTCATTAACTTAGGTATGCTTTAGTTCCTTAACTTCAAACACCTAATCGCCCAAAATATGAGTCGAATCTTTACATAATTCCTATACGGAAATTTTTCCTTTAATAGAAATTATGTAAAGAGGGGCACTGCTGACACCATATTTTGGCCACCCTAGAATCAATAAAAATTCTTCTTTGAACAAACTAATCACGCTTCCGATCCTCTTTGATAGGCGGTCACATTTCCGATCTCTCCTCACAAAGGATTGAATCAATGCTAAGTCCTCACATTCATTAAAGCCTCGATCTCTCTCAAATCATTTACCGACCTCTCAAACCCGTTGTCGAATTTCTCGACTCACAAGTATATTCCTCGATCTCTCGTTGATAAATAAAATGAACCGCACTAGATCTTTTCCTACCGCTTTATTGCCGACTCCTTTCCGAAAGTTTAAGAGCTAAAGTTTTGGTTCGATTTAATGAGGATTCCGATCTTAAGTGTTCGAGTTAAATTTTCAATCAAGTTCCGCTCAAGATTTCTTCCCTACCGATCTCATGCTTAAAGTGCTTTCCGATCTCTCATACTTAGATTAATAATCACATTTAGTTTTTGTTTTGTCGTGCTCATACAATCAAATACTCGCATAAACAATGGTTTAAAATTTTCCGATCACAATCATTCATTGAACAAAGAGGCATTCCATTTCATGTCATAATCAGACAGTTATTCTACCGGGGATCACCCCACTGATCTACATTTGATCACTCTCCTCTCTCCTCACCTTCGCTTCCTCCTCACTATCTTCGCCGCCGCCTCTGAGCCGTGTCATCCATCCAGAGAAGTCCTCTTCTGGTAGCGCTTTGGAGTTCGGCCAAGAGATCCTTATGAGCATTCACATAGGCTCCGGCCATTCCCGACACCATCTCTTCATCTTTTCCTTAAGCTCTTTGTCTTTCTCTGTAAGCTCCTTATCCTTCGCGTTAAGCTCCTCTATAAGCCGAGCGACTGAGCGCTTCATGGCCCAAGTGCCCTGACTTCTCCGAGAGCCCGCTCTCTTTCACCAGGTCACGAGACTTTTCGGCCAGCTTGTCTTCATGGTACTTCGCCCGTCCCTCGACTTGAGATATATAATCCCGAGCGGATGAGAGTTGGGATCGGAGGGAAGCCAATTCCTGATTTTTCTTCCCGACCTCCTTACCCAGACCGAATCTTTTCCTCAACCATGGTCCGGTTCACTGCACACTCCACATTCAAGCTCATGGATCGAGTCAAGATATCATCGAGACCATTCCGGATAGCCTGTCCCGATCCTCCCGAAAGAAGATGGTAGACCCTGTGACTTTGGCAAAATCGGGTTCTCCCTAATACCCGGTTATCCTTCAAGGAGTCGACAAGATTCGAGCGCCACGAGAAGAGGTCCCCTAAGATTGAGAAGGACCCCTGTCTGCATTTCTGGAACAATTGGGAGAGGTGGAGGCCGCTCTTCCGATCTAGGAGGTGATCGGACAAATTCAGCCGCAGATCCAAAGGTTGAGGCGGGTCTCTTTGTATCTCCCTGTGTTCGTGGACTGGTGTTTGAAGTCGCTCAACGCTTCATCTCCTTTATCTTCCGAGATCTCTCTTTCTTTCTTTCGCTTCCTAGAACCTTCACCACCCGCCATACCGCATGTAAAAGAGGTTAGTGAGATTGCTAAGGTCCCGAGAACCGAGATATAGAAAATACCAATGCCAAGGTCCGAGAGCTAAGTTCGCGATCTTGGTCGGTGATCGCTGCATGGTCCAATGGTGCGCTTCGCGCCACCGCATTTGGACAGAATATTTTAGAGTGGCGGCCCGACTCTTCACTCCATCACTATTAAGCTTTCCTCTTGACTCGTGGTAATGTGCTTCGAAGGTGGGCCCCGTACCACCAGCTACGAGGAAAGTCCTCAAAGCACTGATCTTTACTCCTCGTAATGAAGAACCTGCTCTTCCAATTTAAGGGATGAGGGCAGATCGGAAAAGAGTTCGCAATGAGGCTTCACCGAAAGAACCAAAGGTTCGCCATCCTTTCGCGAGTTAGTCTGCGGCCGCTCGCGAACACCTTAGCCGTAGGTCCGATTCCCTTAGCTCGGCATAGACCCTGAAAGCTACCAAGATCCGCCACGAGTTGGGGTGAATTTGAACAATGGATGCTCTGAAGTTTTAGGACCTCCTTATAGAAATCGCCTAGAGGGAACCTCGCATCAGCCTTTAACTGTTCCTCGTACACCATGACCATGTCATTCTCTTCAAAAGAGTGATCGACACGAAGATCGCCATGGTACTTGATCACCATATGAATCAGACAAATATTGTATTCTTGAACAAACGATTGCAGATCGGATTCTCAAGAACCGACGGAAGCTCGTTTATAGGAAGGGTCTTCTCCTTGAAGAAGGTGCGAGCCTCGATGGTATGACCCGCCCCGAGTTGGAGCGGAGGCCCCGGAGGTTCTTGTTGAACGCTTGGCCCGATCGCTTCTTCTTCGAGACGATGACCACGAGAACCGAATCGAAGGAGGGCTCGCCACTCTCGACCTTCTGCACCGCTCATTTTCAAAAGAAACAAAGAATTTAAATTAAAAGAGGATCAAAGCCCTTACCGAGTCCGATCGGCGCCTAAGAACTTGAGAAAACGAGAGAACTTCAAGTTGTGAGCAGGGATTGAAAATGGAATGAGAGAACAACCGCTAACCCTCCCACCCCTATTTATACTAGTCCGAGCATTTAATGCTCATGAGGTTCTAGGCAACGATCGATTGGTGGAACTCGACACTGCTCGACACTTCTCTCAAATATCCGAATGTTCAGAGATCTTAATTAGAGATCGCATAATGAGTTAAATATTTTGAATAAAGGATCGCTATGTCATTCGTAAAGAACCAGATCGGATAACCACATTAGAGATCGGAAAAATAATCAATGCAAAATAATAAGATGATAACCGATAAAATAAAGTCTTTATTTTCAAAAGATCGGATTACATCATTTGGGCGATCTCTAGGATCGGATTACACTAACATTGATCACATCATTTCGTGATCTCTAGAGATCGGATTGCATTGAAAATAAAATACATCATTTGGGCGATCTCTAGGATCTGACTACAATAAAGGTCTAACTACATCATTTGGGCGATCTCTAGAGATCTGATTACATTTTAGGATTACATCATTTGGGCGATCTCTAGAGACCGTGGAACATCCTATCTAAAAGGCCTATGTCAAAGCCTAGTCTTGTGGTCAATCAAAAGATGTGTTTGACCAGAGACCTACTTGGCATCGGATAGATGTGCAAATCAGATGGGGTGACTATGACTCCCATGAAGATGAGAGACATCGCCACCGATGTTACACCCAAACCGACTACCGTCGAACACCCAATGTGGAGGAAAACCGTTTAACACTTCATGTGCTGAGAAACCGAATGAACGCCCTTGAGCGACTCGAGATCGCTACAACTTAGGTCCGCAATACAGCTCGGTCACATCCAGTCCTCTCACCATCGTTAGTTAAGGTCATTCGATCACCGGGATCGTGAATTTTCACGGTGAGTAAAGAAGTTCATCAAAAGATCAAAGCCACGCTTATAGCCGTAACTTCCACCGAGCAAATAGAACAGTGGAAAGTAAGAAAGGAAGAGAGGAAAATCGATGAAAGAAATGTCTCACAACAGGAGTATATATAGGGAAAATGAGCATTTATTGTCGAAGCGTAAAACGGCTTAACGCCGAATCGAGGGACAATTAATACTTTGACCGCACTGCACTAAGAAGGGAAAAGATCGGAATAATAGATCTAAGGTGGGAGACCAGCATGAAAGGTCGGAAAGAACATGTGAAGGAGATCGAAAGAGGAGGGATCGGTAGGCAAAAGGAATAAGACAAATTCCAATAACCGCCGCCGTAATCGTGAGCCGAGGTAGTTAAGGCGCTGCATCGAGATCTCCACCGCACGCCTAAGAATCGCCCGCAATGCCGACAGTGCGTGGTATGTCATGACACCCAGACATCCCAATCTCCGCCGTTGATCCCACTTGTAAGGACAAACCCGAACCCTTAGATCAAGAGAGAAGACGACAATACCAGTTTTTCGCTCTTAGCCCTGGACGTTCCTGACAAGGAAATTTGGACCGCTGATGGAAAGAAGAAAATGACAAATATTATGAAGAGTGATCTCAACCACTCATTTTGATTCTCTTTAATTCGAACCTCCGATCATGTCCTTCAAATCTTAACCCTCCATCTCCTCAAAATAAATCCCGACCTTCACGAAGAGCACCCGATTCCTATAAATACCGCATAAAAACTGCTCAAGGGACTGACGGCAAAAATAGACAAGAGGTCATATTATAGCAGAGGAACTCAAATTTCATTTAGTTTGCTACTCGCTACTTAGAAGTGTCGATCAAAAAGACTTTTGAAACTAGTTTTCAAGTGTTTTTCTTGAAAAGATTCTCAATCGAACTCTACATTTTCGCTTGTTCATTATCCGTCACACTCTCACTTTCTCGCTTTTATCATCTCTGCTTTCATTGTCCAAGCTCAACTTCATTCCACTCTTCTTTTCATCTTGATCTGGTCGCATTTTAGCTAAGCACCCTCCAGCCACGAGGAACACCACCCTCGTGCCAATCAATCCTTGCCTTATCACTATTTGACACCCCATAGTTATTTTAGTAGATTTGGCTCTCATGTAAGAGCTCATACCACTGCTTTATCGAGTGTCCGCATTTACTTTCCGTGATTTTCCCGTGTTCTTCTTACATCCGCAACTTTCTTCAAGATTATTTTTGCACAAACGATCCCCAAAGAATGACACTCCCAAATCATCTATTTAGTGATCAGCCATTTTTATTAATCTTCATCTTTTTGAAAGCAAGTTTTCTAACTCCTAGTAGTATGTAAGTGGTTGGGTAAACGAGGTAATCGCAACTCAAGGGTCTCTTTAAAAGAGAGAACATGAATAACATGTCAGAAGATAGCCAAACTATTAGGCCGACGTGAAACAAAGAATTCGACAAAGATGTCATAAAGTGGAATAAGACCAAAGTAAACTAAACAGAGTAGATCGGCCATTAATAGATATTGGTAAAATGAACGCATGGAAGGTCGATTAATCAATTTTAGTTTTCTATATCTAGTCAAAAGGTATCAATAAGCCTTATCCCCAGCATCTTAGAACGCCAGAATCCTTAGCTTTAGGCTATTATGCCATGTAGATGAAATTAAAAATCCGGGAGATCTGAGAAATCCCTTCCGTGCTCCTCGTTAACTGAAAGAGATCTAAGAGAGTCCTTATCCTGTCTCCCTTCAAAATTTTAATAAACATTAAATAGGGATCTGAGGAGAGTTCTTATCCTGGCCTCAACTCAAAACATTAATAAATAACTCTAAAAGAGATCTGAGGAGGGTTCTTATCCTGCCTCCTTCAAAATTTTAATAAACATTAAATAGGGATCTGAGGAGAGTTCTTATCCGGTTTCAACTCAAAACATTAATAAATAACTCTAAAAGAGATCGGAGGAGGGTTCTTATCCTGTCTCCTCAAAATTTTAATAAACAACTTAAAAGAGATCTGAGGAGAGTTCTTATCCGATTCTCACACCTGCTCACTAAGGTTGTCTCATTTACTTATGTATCCGGGTGATCCAAATTTAGTGAAAATCAAATATTCCTTTTACTAAAAGGATTAACATTGCCGCCCAAGCCCTCCTAACTAATTTATAAAGAATGCACTAAATCTACTTACCCTTATTAAGGGACGAGGTGGGGTGCCTAACACCTTCCCCACCCGTTTACGGACCCCGAACTTAGAATATCTGTTTTGAAGTGGTTTCATTTTTAATTTAACTTCTCAAATGGTTTTCTTTAGTTTCCCTCAAAACTAAGGTGGCAACTCCTCACTTTTTCCCACTTCGGTGAGTGATCGTCCAGGCGACCGCAAAATCCCATTGCGACAATCCGTTTTGATGAAGCCATCAAATCCTTTGGTTTTATCAAAAATGAGGATGATCCATGTGTATATAAGAAGGTTAGTGACAGAGCTATCACTTTCCTTGTCTTATATGTGGATGACATGCTGTTGATAGGTAATGACACAGGTATGTTGACGACTATAAAGGTATGGTTGTCAAATACATTCTTCATGAAAGACTTAGGGGAGGCAACCTATATTCTTGGGATTCGCATCTATAGAGATAGAGCGAAAAGAATAATTGGTTTATCCCAAAGTCTATACTTGGAAAAGGTGTTAAAGAGGTTTAACATGCTTGATTCCAAGAGAGGATTGTTACCAGTAAGACATGGTATCCATCTTTCTAAAGAGATGTCTCCAAAGACACCTGAAGAAAGAGATAAGATGGCCAGGATTCCATATGCTTCAGCTATTGGAAGTTTAATGTATGCAATATTGTGTACTAGGCCAGATATCTCATATGCTGTTAGTTTGACTAGCAGGTATCAATCCAATCCAGGTTTAGAACACTGGATAGCAGTCAAGAATATCCTTAAGTACTTGAGAAGAACTAAGGATTTATTCTTGATTTATGGAGGTGGAGACTTGCAATTAGATGGTTATACCGATTTTGACTTCCAATCAGATATCGATGATAGAAAGTTTACCTCTGGATATGTGTTCATTTGTAATGGAGGTGCAGTCAGTTGGAAGAGTTCCAAACAGAGCACGACTGCAGATTCCACTACAGAGGCTGAGTATATTGTCGCATCGATGTCGCAAAAGAAGTCGTTTCTGATAAAGAAGTTCGTGATAGAACTTACAAGAGTTCCTTCCATTGAGTCGCCAGCCCACTACATCGTGACAATAATGGAGCAACATACAAAGCTAAGGAACCAAGGTCTCACCGTAAATCCAAACACATAGAAAGGCGTTACCACATTATCGTGAGAAATAGTTGGGCGAGGCGATGTAGCCATGCAGAAATAGCATCACCAAAATCCAAATGATCCATTCACTAAGCCTATGTCACAAACTCAGATAGATCGACATCTTGAGAAGATAGGTCTAAGATATTGTAATGAATGGCTCTAGTGCTAGTGGGAGATTGTTAGTAGTATGCCCTAGAGCATATCATTTAGTATGTATCTTGTACATAATTTTATTAATAAAAGGCATTTCCACTTTTCCGTTTACATAATATATTTATGTGTAATAGAAAAGGTCCATTGATATTTTGTTAGAAATATTATTCTTAAGTTGTTAAGAATATGAGTGACAATATTTCTAGCACAAAGTATCATAAATAGGTTCACAATCGATGATACTTCATAATAAGGACATGACTTATCCAGAAAGATTGTATTCATGTTTCTTCCCAAGTTATTTATATGAGATATAAATAAGATGGAATGGTGAGTCTCATGCCATATGACAAACGTGATAGGCACTTATAAATGATAAGTAGGTCAACCAAGAACACTTATGATAAGCACATGGAGTTTACTCTTGTCAATGTTTTGTCATAAATCATATCAAGGCATATAATCTTTAGACCCGAGATAGCACGCTTATCTTGTATATAGGTAGTTTGAGTTTGATATCGCTTTCATACTTGTAATATGTATGGGTATATGGGCATGTGTTGGCTCCTCGCTAGTTATATATGGAGGTAGGTGTTGATCAAGATGGAATCTGCCTCTAAGTAAATAGAGATAAAATCCTATGTTCATTTAATTGTTCTTGATGTTTCAAGTTCCTGCCAGACAGATAGATTTATTCAAAAAGAGTTTCGATGAGAAAATCTTTTAATCAAGAACTGGAATTAAAAGAGAACATAATATTCATAGCAAATGGAGTTTGACATAAACCATGACTCAAATTTGAGTTGGGATTTTGTAATGTAGAGATTCTAGTGCATGGTAACATATGATTATGGTTCATTTAAGGTAAACCTTATTACTAATTGGGTGGCCATGGCATGCTATGCTAGGTGTTAACTATGGTCTATGAGGTTCATAAAATGATTTAGAGAAATCATTTATGGTAAGAAAGAGTTCTGATGATATTAAGAGTTGATATCATGTCTCATTGCCAATTAGTGATGAGCCTAGTAAGTCGCACACATACACAAGTTATCACCTATTTAAATATGATTTAATTAATTAATTAAAGAGTTTAATTTATTAATTAAATAGGTTTGGTTTGCAATTAAATTGCAAAGTCCATAGCATGACTTGAAACCAAATCTAGATTATTGATGTGTAGTATAAATTAAATTTATATTTAAAGTGTTTAAATATGAATTTAATTGATGAGAAATTAATTAATAGAGATTAATTAATTAATTTATATTTGATATAAATTAATTAGAAGAAGAAAATAATTATTTTGGGTTAAGATCTCAAAATTAAGACACAGGCATTTTGGTCATTTCATTACAGGACACGTGGCACCATGAGATGGTGACACATGGGATTACACATAAGCTTACAAATGTTTTTAATCATGTAAGATGATTAAAATCAAGATTAAATATAGGTTTGACACTTGGCACAATGTGATTGGGTCACTTAAACCTAGAGCTAATCAAAAGGTGACATGTGGCTAGGGTTTAATGTGTTAATCTAGCTATTTAAGTGTGGTTATGAAAAGAAAAAATAACCAGCAGCCTCTCCACTCATTTGTCACGCCACTTTGAACCTCTCCAGCTATTTCTCTTCATCTCTCATCAATTCAAAGAGATTAGCCATCAATCTCTTGAATTAAGAACACTAGAAATTGTTTCTAGTGTCCTGTTTACATCTCTAATCTCTTAAAAGGCAGAACTTGAATTTCTAATTAATAGAAAAAGCTTTAGAGGCTGTTCAAGGGCTTCCATAGGTGTTCTTGGTGTGGACAAGCTAGAGGGACAACATTTGGTGTCCTGAAGATGAATCTCAAAGGCGCAGATACGCTGCAGTGCATCAAGAGGTTAGTGTAATCGTTCTTGATTTAATCTAGGGTTCTAAAATTAATCTGATTAATTTTAAAAACTTAAATGGCAAATACAGATCCAAAAACATATTAAAAGAGTTTTAATATGTTGTTTATCATTGAAATCAAATAGATAAAAATAAATCTTGCATGGTGCATGTGACCCTAGGTGAAATTTTATTTTGAATTCAATGGTATAATCTTGTGTTTTTCACGCTTCCGTTCCTTCAGTTATAGCGGTGAGGAGTACCAACTCTATTTCTATCTCGACCTTGACTGACGGTCTGTGAACTCTGGAGAGCAGATCGAGGTGGTCTAGTACAATCTCTAACAAAATGTCCAAGCTTTGCACAATTGTAGCAGGCTCTAGAGGCCTTACGACAAATACCTCCATGTAGCTTACCACAAACATGGCAGAAACGGGCAGAATAGGAACTTCTGGTTGTTCGACGACTAGATCTTGGTGTTCTCTGCCCTAATGATCCACCTCTATCGTATCCCTGAGCTCGGGGTTCCTCAAATTCTTTTCTCTTCCCTAAATTACTGCTCGAGCTCTGACCCGTAGATTTCTCCCTCTTCTCTATTTCACCCTGCCCTTGTGGGGGTTGGGTCTGTACTTGGGCTTGGGCTAACAGATTATCAGCCATTTGTTGAAAGAAAATTGCCATTTGCTGGGCCATTTGTGCAGTAATTTGTACTGGTAAAACTGGTACAGTGGGGCCTTCGACACTTTGTGGAGTTGGGGCCTCAACTTGTACTTCTGTCATCACGGACTGTTCTATTGTCTCATTCTTCTCTTCCATATCTTTTCACAAGATTTTCTATTCCTATACAACCAACATAAGGAGATTCCTCTCAATTAGTTCATATTTATGATGTAAATGTACTATATGTATCAAACATTTGAGCAGTTGTAGTTACCGACAAAAAGATTTCAAATTCACAGTTCGAAATTTACTTTAAAACCATTGCTTTGATACCACAAAACATGTCACACCCTACTCCCCTGTAAGATGTAACATGATCCCGTAGTACACCTAATGAATTATCGTACTTCGCCTACCGATAATCCATTAAATATACTACAAGGGATTTTAAAACAATTTTCATGAAATTTAAATCATCGATTAAAATCTAGTGTTATAAAATTTTTTTTTTCAAAATTTCGGCAAAGTGCCGGTTGTATTTTGAGAAAACAGTTCTTCAAAACCTACAAAGAATATGCTCCCAATATGTTTTCTCAAATACAACTTCAATAACTTCATTTGCACTCATAATTCAAATCTCAATAATCAAATCAATCTCTTCATAAAAGAAACATTTCATTGATTACAAGACTCAAAATTAATATTAGAAAACTATTCAGATAAATGAAATCCCATATTTACATTTACAAAAATTTTCATATAATTACAAACCAAAATATTTTACAAGAGTTTTTATACAACTGCTCAAATAATTTACATACATATTATTACATGCATACATCAAAACCTATGTACATGGGTATACCTATGATATACCCGAGCCGATCCAATGTGTCTTCAAAGAAACTTACTCACTGCTCTATGCTCTTCTTACCTGTGATAGCATACAAAGCTATCGCTGAGTGGTGAACTCAGTGGTGCACAACTATAATTTAAAACATAATACAATATACATTGACAAATTTTACAGTAAATAATTTGGAAATCTGAATACTCATCAAATTCCAAAACTTAAAATATTCATTACCAATAATGTAAATCATTTGTATAAAATGACTTTGATCATGAAATTCAATTTATCAAATCATGACTAACCATTTAAGGTAGTTCTACCAAAATCAATTATACATAAATCATAACTGAAATCACAATTCTTTACTGTTCAAAAACATTCTGTCTCTCAAAACCATGTTGTATCTCAAAACCATGCTGTATCTCAAAAATCATTCTTTATCTCACTAACTATGCAAGACTAATCTGAAAGGGCCATATTCGATGTGATTCTAACTCCCTATGGTCGGGGAGGTCGAATCAGATTCTAACTCCCTATGGTCGGGGAGGTCGAATCATCGTGCACAGTACACATCATAATAATGAATCTTCCGCAAGGGCCATAACAATAAAATAAACTTAGATCTAACCTCAAATCAGAGGAAAATCTAAGCTCTGCACGCACTCATGGTAATCAAAACACAACTAACTCCATTGTCTTCTCAACAAATGAGAGAGACGGGTAATAACCTAGTCAAGCATCTATAGTGAGATATAAAACAATATCACAATCCTTTCAGTGAGCATAAATCACAATATATTCGATTCAAAGTCAATTCCAATATCCAATAATTTTTTATGCTCATCACAATTCAAATCATAAATTTGCATTTTTCCATGAAAATTACCATCACAATTCAAAACATGTTCTATCACAATTTTCCAAAACATAATTTATTCAATCCATAAGAATGCTTAATACTTGTGGAAATATCATTTCACAAAGCTAAATTCATACATACTATAACAATTTCAATAATCATTGAATTAAATCCAATGCTTGTTAAACATAATACATAAAAAATATGTCATTTAATCATATGAAATATTCAAAACAAAATCAGTTAAAAACTAGCTGTGCACAAACCTCTGATAATTGTCTCCTAGCCTTGACTCAGTGTTTCCTTCCCTTTCCCTAAGTCTTTGCTAACTGAGAAACACAATTTGAAGTGTTTTGGTACTTAATTAAACTGTCTCTAACGATAATGCTTGATAAGTAATTCACTGAATTCTATTATTTGCTTAGTCAACCTAATATGTCACCCTTGAAGCATTCTAGGTAAATTAGGTTTTAATGTTACTAATATATCACATTCAATAGTCTTTTAGGTTGGTACATGTTACCAAATTCATTTCCATGTATATTATGCTTTATTGCCATTTGTCGGATTTTGGGATACTAGTTTGACCTAGCCGGACGACCTAGTTACCTCAGTTTTTGGGATTCGGTCAAAACTACAAACTTGTAGATCTATGTCTTATTGCACGCGGGAAAAAATTTCAGGTCATTCTGAGTAATGTAGACCAAGTTATGGTCATTTTACTATTGCTGGTCAAAATGCATCAAAATTGGTCACTTTAGGTCATTTTAGGTTCGCCGCTTTTTGACCTGAATTTGTGCAAGCTGTTTGAATAGCTTATGGTCATTCTGGCTTTGGTGTCTTCATAAGACTTGTAGATATAGGTCTTAACTATTCATGTTCAAATTTTCAGGTCAATTGGACCTATTTTGAGTGAGTTATGGCCAAAAACTAATCACGCCCAAATGGTCAATTTTCAAGCCTTAATTGCACTAATCCTGATTTGGTCACTTTTCAAGTTATCAGTAGTATGCCCTAGAGCATATCATTTAGTATGTATCTTGTACATATTTTTAATAATAAAAGGCATTTCCACTTTTCCGCTTACATAATATATTTATGTGTAATAGAAAAGGTCCATTGATATTTTGTTAGAAATATTATTCTTAAGTTGTTAAGAATATGAGTGACAATATTTCTAGCACAAAGTATCATAAATAGGTTCACAATCGAGGATACTTCATAATAAGGACATGACTTATCCGTAAAGATTGTATTCATGTTTGTTCCCAAGTTATTTATATGAGATATAAATAAGATGGAATGGTGAGTCTCATGCCATATAACAAACATGATAGGCACTTATAAATGATAAGTAGGTCGAACTAAAGGACACTTATGACAAGCACATGGAGTTTACTCTTGTCAATGTTTTGTCATAAATCATATCAAGGCATATAATCTTTAGACCCGAGATAGCACAGCTTATCTTGTATATAGGTAGTTTGAGTTTGATATCGCTTTCATACTTGTACTATGTATGGGTATATGGGCATGTGTTGGCTCCTCGCTAGTTATATATGGAGGTAGGTGTTGATCAAGATGGAATCTGCTCTCTAAGTAAATAGAGATAAAATCCTATGTTCATTTAATTGTTCTTGATGTTTCAAGTTCCCGGCCTGGACAGATAGATTTATTCAGAAAAGAGTTTCTGATGAGAAAATCTTTTTAATCAAGAACTGGAATTAAAAGAGAACATAATATTCATAGCAAATGGAGTTTGACATAAACCATGACTCAAGTTTGAGTTGGGATTTTGTAACAGAGATTCTAGTGCATGGTAACATATGATTATAGGTTCATTTAAGGTAAATCTTATTACTAATTGGGTGGCCATGGCATGCTATGCTAGGTGTTAACCATGGTCTATGAGGTTCATAAAATGATTTAGAGAAATCATTTATGGTAAGAAAGAGTTCTGATGATATTAAGAGTTGATATCATGTCTCATTGCCAATTAGTGATGAGCCTAGTAAGTCACACACATACACAAGTTATCACCTATTTAAATATGATTTAATTAATTAATTAAAGAGTTTAATTGATTAATTAAATAGATTTGGTTTGCAATTAAATTGCAAAGTCCCTAGCATGACTTGAAACCAAATCTAGATTATTCGATGTGTAGTATAAATTAAATTTATATTTAAAGTGTTTAAATATGAATTTAATTGATGAGAAATTAATTAATAGAGATTAATTAATTAATTTATATTTGATATAAATTAATTAGAAGAAGAAAATAATTATTTTGGGTTAAGAACTCAAAATTAAGACACAGGGCATTTTGGTCATTTCATACAGGACACGTGGCACCATGAGATGGTGAAACATGGCATAACACATAAGCTTGACAAATGTTTTTTAATCATGTAAGATGATTAAAATCAAGATTAAATATAGGTTTGACACTTGGCACAATGTGATTGGGTCACTTAAACCTAGAGCTAATCAAAAGGTGACATGTGGCTAGGGTTTAATGTGTTAACCTAGCTATTTAAGTGTGGTTATGAAAAGAAAACATAACCAGCAGCCTCTCCTCTCATATGTCACGCCACTTTGAGCCTCTCCAGCTATTTCTCTTCATCTCTCATCAATTCAAAGAGATTAGCCATCAATCACTTGATTTAAGAACACTAGAAATTGTTTCTAGTTTCCTGATTACAACTCTAATCTATTAAAAGGCAGACCTTGAATTTATAATTAATAGAAAAGGCTTTAGAAGCTGTTCAAGGGCTGACAAAGGTGTACTTGGTGTTGACAAGATAGATGGACAAGATCCGTGTCCTCAAGACGATCTCAAAGGCGCAGACACGCCGCAAAGACATCAAGAGGTTAGTGTAATCGTTCTTGATTTAATCTAGGTTCTAAAATTAATCTGATTAATTTTAAAATCTTAAATGGCAAATACAGATCCAAAAACATATTAAAAGAGTTTTAATATGTTGTTTATCATTGAAATCAAATAGATAAAAATAAATCTTGCATGGTGCATGTGACCCTAGGTGAAAATTTTTGAATTCAATGGTATAATCTTGAATTCAGAGCCACTATATTTGCCATTTAGATTGTTGATTATATAATTTAATTGTGTGTTTGATCATGAGATCAAGAGATTCATTGCTGGTTGGATCATGAGGTGTGGCGGCACACATGGTGAAGCCACCATTGGTGGCGGCAACAATGGTTCCATGGGTGGTTCAAGGTTTGGCTTTTAATTCTGCAATTGTTGTATGATCTAAGGCCTATTCTTTGACTAATTAAAGTGTTTAATTAGTTGTTTTAATCACACAATTAAATTATGATTCAAATCAGAATTTTAAAAATTGTTTGAATGTGATTCAAATCTGAATTTTAAAAGTTGTTTGAATGTGATTCAAATCTGAATTTTTAAAGTTGTTTGAATCATATTTAAATCTGATTTTTAAAATTGATTCAATAAAATTCAGATCTGATTTTTAAAAATATTTGAATGTGATTCAAATCTGATTTTTTAAAAATGTTTGAATGTGATTCAAATCTGAATTTTTGAAGTTGTTTGAATGTGATTCAAATCTGAATTTTTAAATTTGTTTGAATGAGATTCAAATCTGAATTTTTAAATTTATTTGAATCATATTCAAATCTGATTTTTAAGTTGAATATGAGATATTCAATTTAATTTAAGTATGTATGTTTTATTTAATTGTTAAATAGTGATATGCATGATGGATGATCATGGACTATAAAAGACCAATGTGATTGGATTTATTTCTTTTATGTTTCTTTGGGATTGTAAATTAATTAATTTATTTTAATTTATTTTGGGCATGTATTATTAAGTTTGTAATAATTTTTGGGTTGTAATTTCATTTATTTAAGTTCTTGTAAATTCGCTTGGTATGCCAAGGATTACTATGTAATATTGGATTGCAAGAAGTTCAAGGAGGTCAAGAGCATTGGTGGGACCAAAGGGGAGGAATTCAATATCAAGTGTTGATTATGTACTCCTTCAGCAACTCTTGTAAAATGAATGAATGAAATGCACCTAGAATGCCCCGATTCAATTCTTGGTGGCTCGACTGAATCCCTTAGAAAGTCCATGATCATACCATATTTATCGCTTATCCATGAATGCATGAGATGTATGGAATGTATGCAATTATATGATATATGCATGCTAAATGGATAATGTGCAAAGTGAGACCTTAATAGTAATTAGGATGGCTATAAAATCTTCCAAACAAATGATTGTTGGAAATGCTATAATTAAAGTAATTATAACATAAGCCCTCCATTGGGGCAATTATTTTAAGAAATTTTAAATAGTTGCATGAGATGCAATTAATTTAAGAGATTTTCTTAAGAATAATTGTTAAGCATGAGATGTTGTAAATATGTAAATGGTTTTGGCCAATATTGATGTACTGAGGACATTAAAATTATTTGCATAATTATCGCTCAATGGGATCAACTTAACTAATGCAAGATAAGTCAATAATGGATGTACCACAGATTTTGAGCATTAGGGGCTAGGTAAATGATTGAACATCACATGAGATGTGATGGGCAAGGATATGCTCACTTAAAGTTTATTGTAATTCTAATAATGGATGTACCGAGGATGATCAATAGAATTATAAGAATTAATCACCCACTAGAAATCCATCCAACTAGGATTTCCGCTTACTTTGGAAGTGTATGATTAGCTAAGTTAGTGGGATTACCAATTTTATTAAAAGACCATAATCAATTTTGTTAATTACATGAAACATTTACTAATTAATCTGGTTATTTCGCAATTAATTTTCTGATAATAATGAGCACAAAACAACCACCACCATCCTATATCCTTGCAAGCATTCTTGATCACAACAGGTTGACATGACATAATCTGTATGATTTTCTAAGAAATTTGAAACTTGTCTTGAACCTTGAACATATAGGATATGTTCTAGATTCAAATGTTCCTGGTCCCTTACCTCCAGAGGCCACACAAGAGGAACATGAAACTTTGGACAAGTGGAAGGAGCATGATATGAGAGCTAAGTGTTACATGCTTGCTTCCATGAGTAATGAGTTACGTATAACATGAGAACATGCAGAGTGCTAGTGAGATCCTCCTTCACCTACAATAGTTGTATGGTGAGCACAAAGAGAATGCTAGGTATGAGATATCTAGACAGTTATTCCGTATGAGGATGTCTGAGGGACATAATGTTGGGGATCATGTCCACAAGATGATTCGGCTGATTGAGCAGTTGGAACATCTTGACTTCAACATGGATTTCCAACTACAAACGGATTTGATCCTTCAACCCCTTCCTGAGTCTTTTGGGAATTTTGTGACAAATTTCCATATGACTAAACAGAATGCACCTTAGCCGAATTACTCAACATGCTGGTTATTGCCCAAAAGAATATGCTGTGCAATAAAGGAAAAGAGGTAGCTTTGATTGCATCTTCTTCTACTGGAAAGACCAATAAGAAGAAGGGCAATAAGAAAAAGAAACCTCAGATTCCTGGTCCTTCCAAGAAAATAGCTAAACAGAAAAGGAAGACTAAAGCTGATGAAGGCAAAGGAAAGTGTTTCCATTACCAATAGGAAAGTGTTTCCATTGCCAGTAAGAAAGTGTTTCCATTGGCCAGAGTATAGCAATCTAAATGAATGCAATGCCGTGGTGAAAACCAACTCAAGATCAAAATATATTTGGCACTTAAGGATATGTCATATTGCAGAAGATAGGATTGCAAAATTGGAGAAAATGGGGATTCTATCCTCATTGGGCTCTGAGCCTACTCCAACTTGTGAATCTTGCCTTCAGGGCAAAATGACTAGATCACCCTTTGTTGGACAAGGGCTAAGAGCTGAAAATATTTTGGAGCTAATACATAGTGATGTATGTGGTCCATTTTAAGAAATGGCTAGAGGGGGCTTTCATTATTTTATTACCTTTACTGATGATAAATCAAGGTTTGGGTATTTGTATTTGATGAAATACAAACATGAATCCTTTGAAAAGTTCAAAGAATTTAAATCTGAAGTAGAAAATCAAACAGGAAAGAGTATTAAAGCTCTTCGATCAGATCGTGGAGGTGAATATTTGAGTAATGAATTTGATGAATACTTGAGAGAGCATGGCATTGTTTCTCACCGACTCTCCAGAACGCCACAAATGAATGGTGTATCCGAAGGAGAAATCGCACTTATTGGATATGGTACGTAGTATGATTAGTTATAATTATATGACAATCTCCTTTTGGGGATTTTCATTAGAATCACTTTATATATTCTCGAATAGGATTCCATCAAAATCGCTTTCTTCCACACCTTATGAGATATGGCATGGAAGAAAACCAAGTCTTAAGCATGTTAAGATTTGGGGTTGTCCAAATTATATCAAAAAGTCAACACCGATAAATTGGAGACCAGATCGTAAAAGGTCGATTTGTTGGATATCCAAAAGATAGTTTTGGATATTATTTTTATTTGCCTACTTCACAAAAAGGTTGTGATAAGTAGAGATGCCACATTTCTTGAACAACAGCTTGTTCAAGAAGGAGGCAAAGGAAAGCAAATAGAGTTAGAATTGGAGAATTCTGACCAACCAATGCATCGATGGATATAGATCCATCTAGTCAACCTATACCCATTGATGAAACATCTACACTGCTCCTCGTAGAACAACTGTGGTATCTCACCCACCTGAGATATGGTTTTCTTCATGAAGAAGAACAAGAGTTGTCTACTCATGAAGAAGTAGATCATGGAGATGATCCACTTACCTATGAAGAAGCTATATCAGATATAGACTCTTCAAAATGGATTGATGCTATGAAATCCGAGATTGATTCCATGTATAAGAATCAAGTTTGGGATCTTGTTGACCCGCCTGAAGGTATTGTACCTATAGGGAACAAATGGGTTTTCAAGAAGAAAATTGGTTCTGATGGACAGGTAGAGACCTATAAGGCAAGGCTAGTAGCGAAAGGGTTTCGCCAAAGGCAAGGAATAGACTCTTCAATTAGGATTTTATTAGCAATAGCTGCATACTATGATTATGAGATTTGGCAGATGGATGTCAAAACAGCTTTTCTCAATGGATACATTGAAGAAAACATTTTCATGGAACAACCTAGGGATTTGAATCCCAAGATGGTTCCAAGGTATGCAAGCTAAAGCGATCCATTTATGGGTTGAAACAAGCTTCGAGGAGTTGGAACATCCGCTTTGATGAAGCCATTAAATCTTTTGGTTTTATCAAAAATGAGGATGAGCCATGTGTATATAAGAAGGTTAGTGACAAGCTATCACTTTCCTTGTCTTATATGTGGATGACATAATCGTTGATGGGTAATGATACAGTATGTTGACGACTATAAAGGTATGGTTGTCAAATACATTCTCCATGAAAGACTTAGGGGAAGCAACCTATCTTCTTGGGATTCGCATCTATAGAGATAAAGCGAAAAGAATAATTGGTTTATCCCAAAGTCTATACTTGGAAAAGGTGTTAAAGAGGTTTAACATGCTTGATTCCAAGAGAGGATTGTTACCAAAGTGAGACATGGTATCCACCTTTCTAAAGAGATGTCTCCAAAGACACCAAGAAAGAGATAAGATGGCCAGATTCCATATGCTTCGCCATTGGAAGTTTAATGTATGCAATGTTGTGTACTAGGCCTGATATCGCATATGTCGTTAGTTTGACTAGCAGTATCAATCCAATCCAGTTTGGAACATCGATAGTCGCCAAGAATATCCTTAAGTACTTGAGAAGAACTAAGGATTTATTCTTGATTTATGGAGGTGGAGACTTGCAATTGATGGTTATACCGATTCTCGATTTCCAATCGATATCGATGATAGAAAGTCTACCGATATGTGTTCATTTGTAATGGAGGTGCAACTGGAAGAGTTCCAAACAGAGCACGATCGCAGATTCCACTACAGAGGTCGAGTATATTGTCGCATCGATGTCGCAAAGGAAGTCGCTTGGATAAAGAAGTTCGTGATGTAACTTACAAGAGTTCCTTCCATTGAGTCGCCAGCCCACTACACCGTGACAACAATGGAGCAAATATACAAAGCTAAGGAACCAAGGTCTCACCAAAATCCAAACACATAGAAAGGCACTACCACATTATCGAGATATAGTTGGGCAAGGCGATATAGCCATGCAGAAAATAACATCACCAAAAATCCACCGATCCATTCACTAAGCCTTTGTCACAAGCTCGCTAGACCGACATCTTGAGAAGATAGGTCTAAGATATTGTAATGAATGGCTATAGTGCGAGTGGGAGATTGTTAGTAGTATGCCCTAGAGCATATCATTTAGTATGTATCTTGTACATATTTTTAATAATAAAAGGCATTTCCACTTTTCCGCTTACATAATATATTTATGTGTAATAGAAAAGGTCCTTTGATATTTTGTTAGATATATTATTCTTAAGTTGTTAAGAATATGAGTGACAATTTTTCTAGCACAAATTTTGATAAATAGGTTCACAATCGAGGATACTTCATAATAAGGACATGACTTATCCGTAAAGATTGTATTCATGTTTGTTCCCAAGTTATTTATATGAGATATAAATAAGATGGAATGGTGAGTCTCATGCCATATAACAAACATGATAGGCACTTATAAATGATAAGTAGGTCAACTAAAGGACACTTATGACAAGCACATGGAGTTTACTCTGTCAATGTTTTGTCATAAATCATATCAAGGCATATAATCTTTAGACCTGAGATAGCAGCTTATCTTGTATATAGGTAGTTTGAGTTTGATATCGCTTTCATACTTGTACTATGTATGGGTATATGGGCATGTGTTGGCTCCTACTAGTTATATATGGAGGTAGGTGTTGATCAAGATGGAATCTGCTCTCTAAGTAAATAGAGTTAAAATCCTATGTTCATTTAATTGTTCTTGATGTTTCAAGTTCTGCCAGACAGATAGATTTATTCGTAAAAGAGTTTCGATGAGAAAATCTTTTAATCAAGAACTGGAATTAAAAGAGAACATAATATTCATAGCAAATGGAGTTTGACATAAACCATGACTCACTTGAGTTGGGATTTTGTAACAGAGAGATTCTAGTGCATGGTAACATATGATTATAGGTTCATTTAAGGTAAATCTTATTACTAATTGGGTGGCCATGGCATGCTATGCTAGGTGTTAACCATGGTCTATGAGGTTCATAAAATGATTTAGAGAAATCATTTATGGTAAGAAAGAGTTCTGATGATATTAAGAGTTGATATCATGTCTCATTGCCAATTAGTGATGAGCCTAGTAAGTCACACACATACACAAGTTATCACCTATTTAAATATGATTTAATTAATTAATTAAAGAGTTTAATTGATTAATTAAATAGATTTGGTTTGCAATTAAATTGCAAAGTCCCTAGCATGACTTGAAACCAAATCTAGATTATCGATGTGTAGTATAAATTAAATTTATATTTAAAGTGTTTAAATATGAATTTAATTGATGAGAAATTAATTAATAGAGATTAATTAATTAATTTATATTTGATATAAATTAATTAGAAGAAGAAAATAATTATTTTGGGTTAAGAACTCAAAATTAAGACACAGGCGCATTTTGGTCATTTCATACAGGACACGTGGCACCATGAGATGGTGACACATGGCATAACACATAAGCTTGCCAAATGTTTTTTAATCATGTAAGATGATTAAAATCAAGATTAAATATAGGTTTGACACTTGGCACAATGTGATTGGGTCACTTAAACCTAGAGCTAATCAAAAGGTGACATGTGGCTAGGGTTTAATGTGTTAACCTAGCTATTTAAGTGTGGTTATGAAAAGAAAACATAACCAGCAGCCTCTCCTCTCATATGTCACGCCACTTTGAGCCTCTCCAGCTATTTCTCTTCATCTCTCATCAATTCAAAGAGATTAGCCATCAATCTCTTGAATTAAGAACACTAGAAATTGTTTCTAGTGTCCTGTTTACATCTCTAATCTTCTTAAAAGGCGTAACTTGAATTTCTAATTAATAGAAAAGGCTTTAGAAGCTGTTCAAGGGCTGCCATAGGTGTTCTTGGTGTGACAAGCTAGAGGGACAACATCCGTGTCCTCAAGACGATCTCAAAGGCGCAGACACGCAAAGACATCAAGAGGTTAGTGTAATCGCTCTTGATTTAATCTAGGTTCTAAAATTAACTGATTAATTTTAAAATCTTAAATGGCAAATTCAGATACAAAAACATATTAAAAGAGTTTTAATATGTTGTTTATCATTGAAATCAAATAGATAAAAATAAATCTTGCATGGTGCATGTGACCCTAGGTGAAAATTTTTGAATTCAATGGTATATTATTGTGTTTTTCACGCCTGCCTTCAGCTACCTTATAAGCAGAATTTTGGTAAGCTTCCTTCATGAAAGTTGGCACATTTTGTGCCTAGTTTCACCTTCAATTGGTCTCATACCAATTGGAGTCACTAATTGTCATTTAAGGTTCAATTTACCTATCGCCTTCACAAATACGTAACACATAACACTTCCAAATGACATTTCTCCTCCTTCCCAAAACTACCAATATACATTCATAACACTTCTATATCATTCATCAAATCTCAAACATTTCCATTTGGACAGAATATACATGTGACACCCTTACCCGCCTACAAGATATCCGAGTAAGCTATGTCACACGGCACCGTAACACTCTATTTTATCTTAATTAATTTTCATCATAATTTTGAATATAACTTGTGAAATATAATCTATTTAAGTCATTTATTGACATTATATTTTATTTGAGGTTCAAAATTTTAAAGAAAATCCGCAGAGTAATACCGGCTATAAATGGAGAAAATAGCTTTTCTGAACTCGTGAAAACACTTCCAATAATCATATTCAATCATCTCAAACTCCAATATCAAAATCTCAACATTTTTCAATTTCATTTCTTAATCATTCATCTCATGTGATAACCATGTATAAATCACAGATAAACATTCACTTTTCCATTCACAAACACAATTCTTATTATTTACATGAACATCAAAATACATTTCATAAGTTCAATTACATATGAGAAAATAAAAATTTGTTACAAAATATCAAAATGAAACCTAGTGTCCTACCAATGCACTGAAGATGGTGAGGTGACACTGACACTATGCAGAATCACAGATGGTCTCACCCAAGGGTTCATCGGGCTCTCGATCAAGATTCTAACCTACGCGTGGCAAAAGCAACGCGCTAAGCAATAATGCTTAGTGGTGCAAATAATAAAATAGAAAGAAATAACAGAAATAAATATGCGTTGAATGTATATGTCTTATTTGGTTTGTATTTGTATATCCATTTATTTCGTTAACTTTGTCCACTTTCATTCATTTGGTTGCCCAAGTAACCTATACTGGATGACTGGACTGGATAAACGGTAACCGCACCGTATCTAGTACCGCCGCCACACCATCGCCATGTGCATCTCCTGTGCAACAGTAAATGAATAAGTCAGAATGACAATAGGCACAAGGCCAAATATCAACATTAAAGTCGTAATGGCTAAAAGCCATGATATCACATAATGGCATAATGCCATGTGCAGTACTGCTAACTGAACCCTATTGGCATGCCAAACTATCCAAACCAATCTTGTTAGGTATACTAGGGCATTTGATACTTTTGAATTCTTCAATTTTTGAATTTCAAGTTTTGGTGTCACTATTCACCTCATTGGTCAACAAAAATGTTGACTTTTGGATAGAAAATAGGTATATTGGTTTTAACACCCCAATGTACCACATTTTGCATTCAAAACTTGTTGGAATTAATTACCAATACCATTTCTAAGCTTAGAACTAAGGGAGTAGAATTTTCAGTTTTTGTACCACTAATTTACTGTTCCATTTATTACTATTATAGTGGGTATTTGAGGAAATGGTAAACTTGAAATTTGTTCGTTATTTTGTCTGGTTGAATTTCGTTTTTTGAATCACTCCATTTGGAGTTTTGTAGCTCCAGATATGGTCCAAAACCACAGCTGGCGGATTGCAAATCGCAGAATTGACCATATCTACAAAGGCAAAGGAATAAAGGACTTCCATTGCCTTGTTGGATAGGTTCTGGTCATAATTTGGGGTAGGTTTCTTCATGAAAGTTGTTTTTCTATATCTTAACTTGTTTCTGTAAATATTTCAGGTCAATTGACCCATTCTACAATGAGTTATGCCAAATGAACAATTACTGCTCATTTGGTCATTCCGCAGATTCTGCTGTGGTATCCGGATTGGGGTCAGTTTTTGGTCTACTTGCTTTGGTCTTTTGGGCATGGTTTCTTCAGAAAAATTGTGCCATTATGTGTCTAGTTTCATGTCCAATTGGTCAAATACCAATTGAACCTACACAGCCAAACATATGGCAGTCCAAACAGGCTGGACTCATAGCCTCACCTGCTACTGTCACTAGGCAGCCTACCAATTTGGTTTGTAACACTCTAGTTCACTTCAAATTATGGTCAACTTACCTCAAATGGTCACTAATTGACCATTAGAATGTTCACTTATCATTTCATAAGCCAAGTCCAAATTTCACTCCCAAAACCCTAATTTCCCATTATGATTCACACCACACACCTTAGTTAACACTTTCATTCCTTATATATATATATATATATATATATATATATATATATATATATATATACACTTTAAACACCCTCTCTAATCCACTCTAAGCCCATCTAAAACATCAAAGTCATAACACTCACTAGGCAGCAATTCCATGGTATACACACACATGAGTTTTAGTCCATTTAATTCACAATTTCATATTAATTTCAAGTCCCTAACATGGAATAAAAGAAATATATGCATAAATAAGCACTAACCTCTTGTAGGGCAGAATTTTCCAAACTTAAACTTCACTTTCTTTCCTTTTCTAGGCTGCCAAACACTTTCCCAAGAGGTATGGACAAGTTTTAATGAAAGGTGTCTAGGGTTTAGTAGTGAAACAAAGAGAGAAAGGGAGCTTTGGTTGAGAATCAATGGAGGGAGAGGGGAGAAGGGTTTCGGCTGGCTGAAGGAGAAGAAGAAGACCAGAATTTTTTTGGTCTATTTTGACTCTTTTAAGTGTTTTAAGAATGCTTGTTAACTTGTGATTGGTTGGGAGTAAGATAATGACATCATGTGATGTCATTATCCCTAATTTTCTGTATTTTTCTTTTCTTTTCATCTCTACTCATTTTCAATTTAATTTTTAGTAATGTTTATTCATATTTTATGTAATAATAATTATTTACTCAACTGGACAAGTCGGCCAAAAATCGCCTCAAGGCGAAATAACCAAAATGCCCTCCGCTTGGCTTAACGGTCGTAATTGTCTGCACTGATTGAAAAATTTTTCTAAATATTTTCTTGGCATTCTAATGCCATAGGCACCTCAATGACCCTTCTCGAGTCCCAAAAATTATTTTATGAGAACCGCAACTTCCTCTGGTTACCCATCGCCAGGCACCGCCATTTGACTTAGTTGTATTTTATTTCTAAAATTTTTACTAAATTTTTCTTATTAATATTTGAGTTAATTATGGTCCTCACTTTAGTTTAAATATTTTTCCTGACGTCTAGTCCCGACCGACATCGTCACCTAATAGTAGAATGTACGAGTTGCTACCGGAGGGTGTTACAACTCTTCCTCTAATTTAAATTTCGTTCTCGAAATTTACCCGATGCAAACGTTGAGGGAATCATGCCTCATTGTTTCTTCACTTTCCCAAGTTGCCTCCTCGGTGTTGTGGTGCCTCCAAAGCACTTTCACCAATGGAATCGCTTATTTCTCAACTCTTTTACTTCCCGAGCCAGATCCGTAGAGGTTCTTCTTCATATGTCAAATTCGTCAGTATTTCAATTTCTTCCTGGAGATGACATGTGAAGGATCCGAGCAGATCTTCTCGAGCATGGACACGTGGAACACATTGTGGATCTTGTCCACTCGTGGTAAAGCTAGCCTATAGGCCACCGACCCACACGCTCAATGATTTCATATGGGCCAATGAACCTAGGGCTCAACTTACCTTTTCTTCCAAACCTCAGTACCTTCTTCCACGGTGACACCTTGAGGAACACTTTGTCGCCAACTGCATATTCTATTTCTTTTCTCTTTAGGTCGGCATAAGATTTTTGTCTGCTCGAGGCAACCTTCGATTGGCTTTGATTAGTTTCACTTTCTCAAATCTGCTTCACCGTATCCGCCCCACCAGCTTGTCTTCACCCAATTCAGCCAAGACACTGGAGTTCTACATTTCCTCCCATACAAAGGTGCTTCATACGGGCCATTTGGATACTAGCTTGGTAGCTATTGTTGTATGCAAATTCCCGCTGGGAGGTATCTATCCCAACTTCCTCAAAATCAATGACACAACTCCTCAAAGATATCCTCAAGGACCTGACATATATTTCATGTTATTGTTATCATTTTAGTTCAATAGTTGTATTAATTCAATTGGTTTAATTGTTTACTTGGATTACTCTTTCTGATTGCCCATCCGTCTGAGGATGGAAAGTTATGCTGAAGTGGAGTTGTGTACCCAAGGATTCATGCAATTTCTTCCAAAATCTCGATGTAAACCTTGGGTCTCGATCAGATATGATGGAAAGTGGAATTCCATGCGCCTAACTATCTCACCGATATACACCGCTAACTTCTCCAAAGTGAGTAGTCACCCTAATCGGCAGAAGTGTGCTGACTTCGTCAATCTATCTACTATCACCCACACTGCATCATATTTCTTCTGGGTGAGAGGTAGGCCACTTACAAAATCCATGGTGACCCGATCCCATTTCCATTCAGGTATGCGTATAAGCTATAGCAACCCTGATGGAACTTGATGTTCTGCCTTGACTTGCTGACATGTCAAACATTTAGTCACATAGTCACTATGTCTTCTTCATACCAGCCACCAATATCAAGCTTCGCATCATGATACATCTTTGTACTTTCTCGGTGCATATCATATACACCGGTGTGTGCCTCTTTAGAATATCGCCTTCAATTCCCCATCATCCGTACACACAGCCTTCCTTTGTAATACAGACACCCATCCGCTTTCACCTCATAGTCGCTGCTTTTCCCCGGGATTTTGCTCATAATAGCCATTAGCTTCTCATCTACTTTCGCCCATCTAAAATCTGTCAGAATGTGTTTGGCCTCACTTACAACTCAACAAAATAGCTCCATCTCGAACCAAAGATAGACGGCATTCAATGATCTCAAAGTCGTGATGGATTTTCTCGCCAAAGCATCAAGAACTACATTTGCCTTCCTGTGATGGTAGTCAATTACACAATCATAGTCCTTCAGAACTCAATCCATCGCTCTCGCTTCAAGGTTGAGCTCCTTCTGAGTTGGCAAGTATTTTAGACTTTTGTGGTCCGTGTAAATGTAGCACTTTTCACCATATAAGTAATGCCTCCATATCTTTAATGCGAAGATAATTGCTGCCAGCTCTACATCATGGGTAGGGTAATTTTGTTCATGTGGCCTTAGCTGCCTGGAAGCATAAGAGACAACTTTCCCCACTTGCATCAATACACACCCTAACTCATTATGAGAGGCATCACCAGAGACCACAAAGTCCTTTCTCGACACCGGCAGTTAACAATGGTGCCTCACAACATAGCCTTCAACTTCTCAAACTGTCCGACACTTGTCATTCCAAATGAATCCGACATTCTTGTGTAATAACTTGGTCATTGGAGCAAATATTAAGGAAAATCCCTTCACAAATCTCCCAGAATACCCAAATAGCCCCAAGAAGCTTCGACCTCGCTTGTATTTCTAGGAGGCTTCCATTCCATCATCGCTTTTATTTTCTTGGGCTCCACCCTAATCGCATCAGCTGACACTATGTGTCCAAGGAATTCAATCTCATTCAACCAAAAGTCACACTTGGACAACTTATCATACAGCTTCTTTTCTCTCAGGGTTTGCAAAATAATCCTCAAATGCTCATCATGTTCTTCCCTGGTCTTGGAATACACCAAAATATCATCAAGAAGACCACTATGAACCGATCTAGGTATGGATGGAAGATACGGTTCATAAGGTCCATAAATACCGCTGGTGCATTTGTTAGACCAAAGGGCATCACCAGAAACTCATAATGCCCATACCGGGTCCTGAATGCAGTCTTTGGCACATCTACATCCTTCACCTCAATCGATGATACCGATTCGAGATCAATTTTGGAAAATACTCGCTTCCCTTCAACCGATCAAACAGATCATCAATTCTAGGCAACAGATATTTGTTCTTCACGCCACTTTATTCAATCACGTAATCGATGCATAGCCTCAAAGTCCCATCCTTTTCTTTACAAACAAGATCGAGCTCCCCATGGTGACACACTAGGCGTATGAACCCTTATCAAGCAACTCTTGCAACCGAGTTTTCAACTCTCAATTCCGGGTGCCATCCTATAAGGAGCAATGGAAATGGGTGCTGTACCCGGCAGTGTCTCAATAGCAAATTCAACTTCCCTTTCTGGTGGCAAACTAGGCAACTCTTCAGGAAATACCTCTGGGAAGTTTCTTACTATGGGTATATCACTCAAGTTTGGCTTAGCCTGCCTAGTATCCACCACATGTGCTAGGTAGGCTTCACATCTTTCTCATCATTCTACTTGCAATCGTGGTCAGATGACATTGACAAGAAATCATTCCTTTCCCCACAATCGTGATCTCATTACCCTCTAAGTTTTCAAGGAAATCCTCTTCAATTTATAATCAACTATTGCCTCGATGACGTGACAATCAATCCATTCCCAAAATCACGCCAAACTCGTGGAAGGGCAACTCAATTAGGTCCGCCAAAAATTCATACCTCAATCCTTAACGCAACCCTTGTATACTTTGTTCACCACTACATCAGGCCCAATGGATTAGTGACCGTAATGTCTTGGTCACTCTCCCGCTAGTATCCCCTTTCTACGTGTAGGTTGATGCAGATGTATGAATGAGTGGATCCCGATCCACCAATGCATGCACAATGTATTGTAGAGGAGAACGCACTCGATGACGCCCGGCATCTTGCTCCTCCCGAGCTCTAATGGCATAAGCTCGCAGTGGTCCGTTATCAGCCTCTCGCCGGCTCGCATGTAGGCCTCGTGATGGTCCCACTACATCGATTTGCGATTTCCTACCTCTTTGTGGTGCAGAGCAGTCTATCTCGCTTGTGTTGGAGCAACAGAGTAGTTCTCAAGGTGGACAGCTTCTTCAATCGATGCTCTAACCCACACCTTAAGTGCACCGCCACTTCCAACACTCTCCCTTATGCCATTTCAAACAATGTGGACATGCAAGATGCTGGGCCGGTCCTCAACCCCATCCTCGAGAGCCGCCCACCGATGGTGTGGACCGACTCTCCTAGGGGTAACCGTGGCCCGCCCCAAATCGACCTCGACTTTGTGGCTGACTCAACTCGTGCGTGTGAACCCTTGAACTTCTTCCCCGGTGCAGAAATGAACTAGACCGACTGGGCCCTCTTCTCCGCCTTTCCTTCTAGTCCGCCACCGATTCTTACTTTTTCAACTTTTATTGCAAATTTTCCACTAACTTGGTGAAGTCAGAATTCCTAAGGCGTTGATCATGATCTTTATGTTTTCATTTAGTCCTCTTCAAATCTCTTGCACCTTTCAGCCTCATTAGGGACTATCTCCTTCCGTAGCGCTTGATCGGATAAATTCTTTTCATACTGCCACCGACAATGTCGCTCGATTAATGAACTCTCTTCTTCTCTCTTCCGTATACACTACCCATATATTTCTTCTTGAATTCGAGAGGAAGAAGTCCCAAGTTATAACTTCGTCGTGCACTTCACCGATACCGTGTCCCACCATTCATATGCATCATCTTGCAACAGATATACAAGCATTTCTAAATTTTGCTCGTGCAAGTGGAGTTGTTTTAAAATCACCTCGTTGCTCAACCAACTCTACCGCAATGTAATCATCTTCTCTTGCCAAAGAATTCC